>NW_009201016.1:0-44113 GCF_000690835.1 Fulmarus glacialis | reverse complement strand
GGAATTTCAGGGGATTTTTTTTTTTTTTTGATTGCTTTCAATTTTTCCAAAATAAAGATCTCTCACATAGCTTGAGGCTAAGAAGAAATACAGTTCCATCCACCTGAGGCATTCAAAGGGCAAGGCTGAAAGGCCAGGTTTAGCTTCGGTGCTGGAGCTGCAGCCTCCCATGCCATCGGGTATCTGTGAGCCTAGCCAAGGGGAGCATGCACCCGCAGCCCCTTCACCCCCATAGGAACCGCGGCTGCTGGGGTCTCTACCTCAGCTATTGCTGATTGCAACACCTTGGCTACTTCTGATATTGCAATCCTTTCTGCTGCCCGCACAAATGCTTCAGCAACTCCTTCTGCCTCTGGGTTTTCTGATGCTTCCACCACTATTGCCGCTGCTCCTTCAGGAGTGACCGCCTTTCCACCCGGACCTGCTCTCTCTGGGCTTTCCACCTCCCCTGTTGCCACTGCTTTTTCTACTCCTTCCACCTCGGCTCGTGATGCTGTTGCATCCTTCTCTGCTCCTTCTGGTGCTGTGACAGCCAGCGGTTCCATGTCCCCTGCAAGGTCACCAGCGGCAAGTGTAGCAGGAGGACCCTTCCCAGGGGACAGCACAGGCCTGCAGAGTCGGAGAGCTGGCCCGGATCCTGTTGGTAGAAATGGAGAGTGTGAAGCAGCACAACTATAAACAAGTGCATTTCCCTAGCATCACTGCAAGTGGACGGGTGACAGGTCCTGGAACCTGCAAGGGCTGCTTTTCAACAGCCTGTCTTTTCTGTAGAGACACGGAACAAGAAGCTGGGACCCAGAGCATCTGTGCGGTAGCACAGCTTTGACTCTCGCATCCCAGCCCCGTGTTCTCCTGTGGGTGGCAGCCACTTTTCCAGCCTGAACTGAGGCCAAGCACACAACTGTATACCAAAACATCTTCAGTGCCTCATATCAGGTGGTTTGTGTAGCATTCAGAGACAAAGAGGAAAATAAAAGGAAGAATATCAGGTGGTTTGTGTAGCATTCAGAGATAAAGAGGAGAATAAAAGGAAGGCTGGCTCTTTCCCAAGATCTCTTTGCTTAATATCCTGGAAAAAAAACCCCCATGTTTTCTCTACAGAGAAAACAGCATGAATTCCAGGGAACATACAAGTCAAACTTGTTTTTTCAAACTGTCATACCCTGGTGAACCTCCCACAAAAAGAATCCAAGGGACATCCCCACAGGCAGGGAATAGCAGGCTTGAGTCAGACAGACATGGTGTGTCTTCTCCCAAAATTTCTGCCAATACATCTCGCTTCTGACCTGCAACATCCGCCCTGCTGCAGACTGTGCTCCCCAGACACACGTAGGCTGTTGTGCTTCAATGTCTCTGCTGTCACACTAAGTTTTCAATTGGCACGTTCCTCCCAATACCGTGGGAGGACCATCAGCTCAGGTGAAATTTTGACAATCAAATTATCATTTCTGGTAAATGCACAAGGAACATTGTTAGAGGAGATCCATAACTGTCTCATATATATATATTAATCAACTTCTGTATTAGAAAGATCCCCTGTCAAACGTAGCTCTGCTCTCAGGTCAAAACATAGGTTGTAGTGAAGTAAATGAGTAGTTCCCATAACAAACTTTGAGAGGATTCATACCATAGATGCTACTCCTCCTTAGTAATACCTACTCCAGTCTAGAAGTCAGGACAAGTCTGAAAGATGATACTGGATGGAGTAAATTTTATGAATTCAGCGTACGAGTTTAGGAGTCAGAAAGAGTCATTGAGTCTGCCCATACCTGCTGGTTAGGGCAAAAAAATCACCATTTGATTAATGCCTGTGTGTTTTGTCCTTTCTCTCCCACAGAGACCAGCGCAGGCACTGGATTAATGCACAACTAACTTTTGGGCATATGACTACACAGCAATACAAAGGGATTCCTGTAGCATGGAAGCATCCTCACACTCACTATAACCCTGCCAGCACACCACCAGGGTTTGGCACAGCTCACCACCCCCTGCACACCTCCACGGGCAGCCCCAAGAAAAGGACAAGTAACATTTGTCAGATGTGTTGAGCAACTGTGGTCGGCGGGGGACCCTGCTGCAAGCACACGGAGGATACTGGCTGTTCCCGGCTCACACATGCTCCACAAACCACTAGCAGGGAACTGGGGCAGGCCTGATGAAATAGCGATGACACCGCTGTTCAACGCCGTTTAGCATCAGTAATTGAAAAAGAGGAGGAAAAATAATGTGGAAAGCTATGAAAGGACGGGACGGAATAAACAAGAGGTGCTGGGTAGGAAAAGGGGGAAAATGGTAGAGAAAAAAGGGAAAAGGAGAGCTGAGAAGGTAGAGAGGAAAAACTGGAAAAGAGGAAAGCAGGCTGCAGATCACCACTGCGAAGAAAAGAGTTGTGCCCAACTACACTTAGAGAGAAGACCAGGGGTCGAAAGCCACCTGAAGCACCCTGCCACGCACACCTACACCCTTGTGGACACAAGGCAGTCACTTGCTCATGCCATTGAACAAGCTACTTGCATATCTGCTTCATTAAATAGTAACCCTGTAGGTCTGCTGACAAGAACATACTTCTCTCTCCTTTGGTAATTAGCCCTGAAGGCCGGTCACGCTCACTGGCCATGAAACGCTGCAACAAGCAGCCTTTTCATGCCACAAGCTTTACCTTTGTCCCTGTCTGTTCCCATCAGCCTGGTAAAGGCAGGCACGATGCCTGCCTGCCACTGCGCTCCTCGGCCGCATTCATGCTCTCCCTGTGCCGAGACGGGCGCAGACGTCTCTCAACAGGGCAGATATGAGCTCGCTGGGACAGTCGGCCGGTGACCGCAGAAACCGGGAACTTTCAGCCTTTTCCTTCTGCTTGGGAAAAAGCAAGGGCAGGCTCAGGAGCTGCCAGTCAGCTTGAGACAGCTGCAATTCAACATGCTGGC
The DNA here is from genome assembly GCF_000690835.1 of Fulmarus glacialis. Classification (NCBI taxonomy): domain Eukaryota; kingdom Metazoa; phylum Chordata; class Aves; order Procellariiformes; family Procellariidae; genus Fulmarus; species Fulmarus glacialis. Next base: position 41,189 of record NW_009201016.1, on the reverse strand, counting down.
AAGAGGAAGGGTCTTACGAGGCTCCAGAGATACAGGAGAGGAAGCACGGGGTTTTGTGGAAGGAGCTGGACAGGAACTGAAGGCTCAGCCCTTCTGCAGGAGGCTGGGCACGCTGTTTGCTCCGCAAACCTCACCCCGGGGTTGAGCAGCTTTCTCTCACTCGTGCCACCGAGGGCAGGACTTCTCTACCCACTGCACGTGCCAGTCACAACAAGGCTCTGGCCCCAGTTAGTGATATAGTCATAAAAGCAATAAAAGACCCAAATCTATTTTAACAAACATAAAACGCCTCCTGAAGTTCCTGCAATGTGGGCTGAGTTAAGTTAAAGCTGACATGAATTCAGTGTGAGGGATTAAAATGTTTTGGCTTTTTTTTGTTTTGTTTTTTTAAATTACTCTCCTTGTCAAAAAACAAAGGAGGCAGGTTAGTAACACTTACCCTTTTCAAAGACATTAGAAGCCTGAAAAGAAGCATGCATAGCCCAAAGCTCTAGCTTTATGATCACATTTCCCCTCCAAAATATTTTGGAGATAAATTCCAGGCACCTCAGCAAGGAGAACAGTGCAAAGATTAAAAACAAACATATTCCCAGTAATTCTGGACAGCCTGTTTCAGTGGTGAGACCGTGGACCTGGGAATGAACCTTCAGCTGTGCTCCGAACTTGAGATAAGACTTTGACTAAGTCCCACCTGCCTTTCTGGCCTGCGGTCCCTCGATATTCTGCAGTGGCGATGACTGAGAATTAGCAAAGGTTACTCCTTATTTTATGGTGTCTGAGGTCTGGTCACTGCAAGTACAATTTTTCAAGAAGCTTGCTGCCTGCACAATTTTTGTGTATGTACATATTAGCATTTTGACCCACATTTGCATGGGGGCCAATTTAACCTCGTAACCTCCAGTTTAACCTTGTAACTTCCAGTTTAACCTCATAAATTGCCTCTAAACCACCAGAAGATTACCCCTGCTGTCCCCAGGAGAGCAGGCTGGCAGGCTTTTGGATCAAGCCACCACTCAGCTGCACCACATTGTCAAAGTCCACCACCTCCCTGCCCGGATCACTCCAATGCCAGGCCTGCGCACTAAGAGCCTTCCCAACCTGACCTGTCTTTTCTGACCGCTCGCATACCTTGCTCAGACTGTGCAATTTAGGTGTCTCCCATCTGCCGTACAAGCCCTGCTTCCTTCCATCAGAGCCCAGGCTGAGGTCTGTTTTCTGCTCTGCGGCAATTTCGTTCATTCGGGGAAGTGGTTTGCAAAGCCCCTTGTTAAAATCTCTCCCACCACTTGGCAGTTGTGTAGTTTGCCCCCAGCCCATTTGTTTATGTCTGACTAATGTTCATTGCTTCAAAATGAGTTTGAAGCTAATGCTGTGTCTCCCAATTAAATGTTTGATGGAATGACATCAAAACCAAAACAGACAGAAAAAATGATTTCCCTTTGATAGGCTGACCGCATTGTACAAAACTCACTATTATAAGACTCCGGCTGCTTAGAATTTTGCCAGACTTTTATCTTTTGAATTAAAGCTTTCCATGCTGGTTGTCTGCCCCAGCTGGAATTCGGGGTGAACATTTCAGCTAATGCAGTTCATCTACTACAGGAAAAGTTTTTACCCAAGTTAAAAAAAAAAACAACAAACGACTGATATCTCTTGCAAGTGTTTGGTTGAACAGTCTCAGTGCTATAGTTCGGAGCACCGCTTTAAAATTGGGCAGGAAGGTCACAATGGTGCCAGGGAATAATTTTTGACAGGGAGAGTAATGCACCTTTGGCCAAGCTATGAGTCCCTGAAAAATCAGTTTGCACATGCTCTGTAGCGATTTGTGATAGTTTGGCAGCGAAAATATTTTTCGAAGTCTTGACTTCATAATCTGAATATTCTTTTTGTGCAGTTTTGGTTTTCTTTAATGTAATCTATAAAAATAGCCAGTGACCTTTAGTGACATCTAAACAGGCTCCCGGTTTCCTTCCATGGTTTGAAGACTTAAACAATAGCCCCAAAGAAATGACTCAATACTACACACACATGTACTCAATGCCTGGGAAATTGCTGGACTTTGGTCTTTTTTAGACTCACACAGTTCCAATTTGGGGAATTCAGGCATGAAAGGTTGAGATGCAGCAAGCCAACTTCCCCCCAGCCACTGCTCCACACACCAAGCAGTGTGAGGATGCCCACAAGTTTTGGGTGAAAGACAACATGGGGAAAAAATGTTCTGGGTTGCCAGGGGACTTAGTGGCTACCCTCACCAAGCTCTCGGTGTAACGCTTTCCATGCACCAAGCCTCCCAACTTCTTAGAACAAGCTGCTAAAATCTTTCAGTGTGGCAGAGTGGAGGATTTGTGCTCCCGAACCAGCATGTACCTATAGGTAGGGCAGGAGCATTAAATTACCCTCATTCTTACAGGAGAAGGAAAATTTCAGAATCCTATTAGGCAAAGTTCACCTGACACCAGCTTTTAACAGGTATCTGTAACCTCAGCCAGAAAGAAACCTTCAACAGCTCAGCTGGTGGAACTGTTGCCTTTAGACCACAAGCAACATGTTTGAAACCTGAGAGAGGAAATATGCAGGTTTTTGAATAAATCAGGATTCTGGAAGTGAAACCCCTGTCTCCTAAGAACTTCTTTTCTATATACCTGCCAAAGCTGCTATTTACCCAACATAGTCATAGCACTTGGGTCATTAAACAATACTGATGGCAATGCCCAGAGAACTCCAAGCACCTATTGTAGTATCACTGAATTCCTCCTTTGATCACCATGGTCAGAAATATCTGATTTTTATCACTCTTTAATAGCTCCCAATCAACTAAGAAGTTACCACAATGCTCATGGTAGAACCTTTGTCAGGCCAGGGTAATCATTGACAAAACCAGAACAGCAGATCTCACTAGCTCAGCGTTGTCAGTTGTATGTGACCTTCTCCATGGACTCGCTACCCCAGGGACAGGGCTTCAGCTTCCATGTTGAAGACTAACTCTGCCTGTGTCAGAGCAGAAAAGGCTGTAAATGTAAAGGCCATTTTCCGAGCTTCCTGCAAAAGCCTGCAGAGGTTCAAAGGGAAGAAAATTTGAAGCACATTTGAGTAATTTCTGGAGGACACACACCCCTAAGCTTAAAATAGGAACTTTCACGTTCATACGTTGCTACTAGATCATTCAAGAGAAACACATCTTTCCCACACCTAAGACACAGACTCTTCCTCATAAAATTCTGCCACCCTTCATCTGTGTCCCAGACGATGCTTACAAATAATCTAGCAATATTTTGTAGTCACTGTTATGACCTAGAGATACCTGTACTCACTATCTTCCCCCCCCCCGAGATGGTCTAATTGACACGTACCTAACTAAACCCCAAGCAGCTGCTTATTCAGCACGTGCTTTGCATTGAAAGCTTCTGTTTCAGACTTCAAGGGCTCATATGCCTCAAAGTTTGCCTAAGATCTCCGGCCACACTAGTTTGTCTAATAAAAGACATTATCTCTACCTATAAGCCTTGGCCAGCAGTAATCAGAGACGTATCTTGTCTGATTCCAAAATTTGTCAGTCGAAAGGAAATGAAAACCCAGTGCTCTGATGAATACTTCTGAAAACAAAATGGTCAAAAGAAAGTAATCTGAAATTAAGTTTATAAAAAACAAGAAATTATAGAAGTTAATATTATTTTACAAGTTTCTGTTTTCTGTATGCTGATATGTTGCTCTCAAGAGGCTTTCTTATTCTTGAAAACTCCTAAGAAACTGTTAGGAATCAAAAACATTGGAAGTGAGCTTTAGGACCGAGACTAGGACCCAAGGCTTCTCTAGGTGATGGAGAGACACATCAACACCCATGACAGCTTGTTTCCGTGAAAACAAAAGGGGTTATCCTTGGTTTTGGATGCATTCTGTAAAACTAGTGATGATTATAACTCAGTTGCAACATATTTAATGGATCGCAATGAGCAGCTGACAGGTCACTTCAGCAGAGGAAAGATCAAATTTGCAATGGCTGTTTGAAGAGGGAGCATTTTTAAGTAATCATAAGTTACATAATTACATGATTAATGCCCTAGTTTGTAGGTAGTCAAAACCTAGTAATAATACATATAATAACCCGTCTAATCCAACTCTTTAATGCGTAGTTACAACCCTGTGTTCAGATAACCATTTCTCTCTTTATTACCTAACTGGTGATGTACACTCTGGGAATTTTTGGATTGGCACTAAAGCACCAGGCATTATCTAGAGGCAATACAGTGGATTCGAGGGGCAGCTGTACGGCGTATCGGCCAACTTAGGTGACTTTCTAAAGGGTTAAACAATAACTGGAATTTACAAGACTTGCATGTTCCTGAGGAGTGAGAAAAAAGGGAAAAATCACATACTTCTAAATGAAGCACTTAGAGTAGGCAGGTTGGTATAAGCAACCTAGGAAGGATGAAGCAAAAACCAAAGAGTGTATTCACTTCACCTAAGATAGCAGCTGTGTATTCTGGTGGAAGTGTTGGTTTCTTACCTCTAACATGTGCAACACATTCATGTCCCTCAGTTACAGATCACAAACCTGTTAGGCCCGTTACTCTATCTTGTATAGTTTATGCAATCGAAAGGACTTTCATTCTCTGGTGCTTTTTGGGAATTTTGCAGACTTTCAGTGCTGCTACTCAAGTCAGCCACGCAACCAGATGATTAAGCTAAATTCCCTTAAAAGAAAATCTTTATTTAATACTTAAACAAAAACATTGAGCTCTAAAACATTAAAGTGTTATTTAATGACCACTATGGCAGTATGAGAGCCAGATGCAAGCTACTCTGTGCTGTCCAAACTCGGCTTCCCAGGAGTGATGCTCTGCATGACATAAACCCTCCCAGCAACAAGTCCAACAGCAGGGAGTAGCTCCACGTTTGTCTGCTCACTGGAGGCTGAGTCGTCAACCCAACATACAACCAGAGAGGACATCCATCTCCTCTTGCTCTGGGTGGGACAGAGGGACCGAAACTCCCCTTCATTAACTCCTTCACAAAAGCAGCCTTATCTTACATCAGCCACTAAATTGCATCAGCCGCTTATTGCATCAAACTGCAGTGGCTCTCAGAGCTGTTTTGGGCTCTGTGTCTTCCCACCAAAGCCACTGGGCATCTTGCTAAGCAGCAAATGGGAAATGGCCTTGGACCATACATACGCTGTATGGCAGCAAAGTCCATACAGAGTATGCACAAAGAAAGAATAATTGAACCTTTTCCAGAAAGCAGCCGTCTCAGGGTTAGAAAGCAATGTCTGTTTACTAGTTAGCCAATAAAATAATTTAGGAGTAATAAAGAATGAACACCCATTCTTTCAGGAAAACCTTTATGAATCAATAATATATGGATGTACCAAGCTTTTCATTCAGTGAGCTCTAATTACTGAAAAACCCACAGAAGCAAGTAGCCAGACTGCTCTCAGACTCTCAGAGGGACACCTGAAAAGCTCTCCTCTAATCACCACGCTGCATCAGAGAAGCAGAGTTGGAAAAATTCAAGCAAATCCCTACTGGATTCTTAAAGGAAGCTCTAATCCGATCCTACCATCTACTGAGAAATTATGTTTTTGAAGGAAAGGGATCTGTCTCCCATCATGGAAGTTTCCTCCAGCATCTGAGCTGAGCCAAGTGCAAATGAAACCTTGAACCTATGCCCAGCATGATCATCAAGAATTGAAACTTTTGAATTAGGACAATATAAAAGATGCCAATAAAAATTTCTTTACTGCAAGCCCTGTTCCGATGCATAAATCTTGCCCACTTCCCTTCCAGCCCAGCTAAAACCTGGGCTGTGCCAAATCCTTGGGGAGACCCCACTCACGGTATTTCTGACACAAGCCAGGGAACAGCTGAAATTACAAAAGACAGTTCTCATGAGAATCTCAGATCAAAGAAACCCACCTCCATTTGCATGAACTTTTAGATAAACATCCAAAAAAGTTTAAAGTTCACTGCGGGACTGACCCTTTTCTGCAGTCACCCTCACACAAATCCTGTATTTGCCATTTGTCTTTATGGGTGGTAAGGTCTTCAGGGCAGGCACCAGGACTTCCTATGCATTAGTAAAATGCCAGCACCATCAACCTCTGGTTCTAAAAGGAGCCTGTGTGTCCTGCCACAGTATAAATAAAATTTGTAACCCGCCCAGCTCTAACACATGACTTCATGATGACCCTCCCCTCATCTATCCATGCTAGTCTAGGTTATTGAGGTCAAATCTAGTGAGGTTTAACACATGAAAGTGAATCATACATGATATGTCCAAATGATCAGAGACTGACACACGATCAGGTCATATCAGAACAAAATTGAAAAATTTATAACAAAACTCATCTTTCTCTCATTCCTCCTTTGCTTTAACCACCAGATGTTCTCCGTTCAACTACCTGCTACCTTCTCTGAGATTTAAATCAGACCCGAAGTACTCCCAGAGACGTGATCGCAGCACAGAAGGGCCGCAGGAGAAATATACTTTTGCCTTGGCATCGTATGTCTCGTAAAAGATGCAAAAAGAACTAAAAAACCTGTGATGACAAGCTAGGTTCGGGCACCCTCACTAAGAACTCAAAATTTCACTCCTTCCCTTGTATTAAAGTGAGCAGCTTCACAAAGACTCAAACCATAGATTATCTTCAGGGTTATTGTGATGTGACTATGAAGCTTTCTCGTCAGGCTGCCAGTGCCAGGGAGTGGGGGGAAGCTTTCTGAATCAGGCCCTTATCATTTATACCACATTACAATCCAAAATGAAAAATGACTTGCTCCAGATTTGATAGAATAAAGCATCTTGAGATGCCACAGAAGTACCCAATTTTGAATAAAGACATTAAACCTAAGCTTCAAAAAAAGGGAATAATTACATCGTTTTTTGCTTTGAGTTCTAATGTTAAAAGTGTCAATTTATAAAACTAGGTGAACATCCACAATTCCTAAGCAGACTGCAGCTAATTAGACCCCTTTTGATCTTTTATTTTGCCTAGAAGCTTATTTAACAACTTTACACAAAACTCAAGGTTTTGACACACTAGTGGACTGGGGGAGGGGGAAGACAGCAGAAAAGAAAAATTTTCTCCGCTGCTTGCTAAGGTGGGAGGCTCATCACTTCCCCCAGCACACTTGCTGTCAGCAAACCTGGGAAACTCTTCCCGGTGATGAGAGTGACTGCCTCTTATTTGAGCTGTCTGGATGGAGACACGATAGAGAACAAAATATTAAAAACTAAATCAAAGCACAAATAGAGTTGTTAGTAATGCTCCAGCTTTACATACACAATTTGTGTGCGTGAATTACTGTTTTAGGTGAAGGGTGACAACACAGAAGACTAAACATCACGTCTCCAGAGCAATAGGATGGGTTGCCTTTGACTGCCGCTGCAAATAAACTGGGCACTGGCTTTGTAGCACTCTTCAGAACGACTGTGCGGTGCAGAGAGAAGAGGGCACGGCAGCTTCCTACCTGAGCAGCAGCCACTTGCATTGCAGAGGGTTGTCCAACAGGGTCTGGTGGGAGTGGGACAGGCAGAGCTGGTCAGAGAAGCAAAGCTGATACTGTGCTATGCTGCACCAAAACAGATCTTTGAGTGAGTTGACTCCATCTTGGGCAGTGGAAGGGTCTAGACAATTTCTCCAGGTCCCTTCCAGCCCTCCTTCCCATGATAGACTGACATTAAAATGACTGAGGGCCAGATGACACAGAAGCCACTAGGCCTTTGGCACTTATCATTTCTGTGACCACATCACAACCTCTCTCTCCTTTCTGTAACAGGAGAGACAGCCCTCCATGTTTCCTGGGAACTCCCCACAACAGTGAAGTCAGAATTGTTAAGGGCAAAAAGCTCCTTGCCCTGTCCTGAATGAAACAGGATTATTAGACCTGAAGGAGCCAGGTCGTTGGGCTCATGCACGCAGACCCTGAGGACCAGGGAGCCAGACTGATCCAAGAATGACTAATCACAGCCTGGGAAAGCAGTGATTTATTTCTGGACCTGGAAGATTATTTTTGTCCTATATCATTGCTTCATCCCGTGTAATAAAGCATAGGGGACTTTATCAACTGCTGTGCAGCAAAGGGGAGGGGGTGTTGCATGCAATCTGAAAGGCAATGCCTTTAGCAGCTTTTGGACTTCCTGCAACTGTGGATGGGCAGGAACAGCGTGGGGTTGGGTCCTGCCCTGGCCAGTGGGAAGCACCTAGAAACTTGAAGTCCTGTGTAAACTGGCTTTTAGATGGTTCGGCAAAGGGGGCAGTACTGTTGGGGTAGGGGGTTGTGGCCCATTACACTAAATAACATCTAGGGTCAAGCATAACTGTGAAGGTCAGATGTGCACTGCTAGGTGGTTGCCTGGCACATGTGAGACCTCGGTTTGTCCTTGGAGAATGAAAAAGGCCCATATCCTTCCACTGGGAAGCAGCAGGAAGACTGGCACACAGGAGTTTCTAAAGCCTTTGGAGCTCCTGGGACAAAGTTGTTTAGACACAGCAGTGATGCTGCACAGGGATTGAGAAACAGCCAACAGCAAACAGAAACAGCCAAGAGGCAAGCCAACCCTTCTTTCCTCCAGAGCAAAAGAGCTGGTACTAACATCCTCCCCCTGCAACACAACTGCAAGAGGAGACCATTCCCACCGTGGATAACCCCCACCCTGCCTGGGCATCCCGGTGGGTGTCTCTGCAATCTTTGGCAGAGGATGACAGTTTTGTAGCATCCACCTACGTTGCAGTATCCCTCCCACTCCCCTGGGGTGAGGGACAGCCCTGAAAGCAGGAAGCCAGGCTAGGAAGCAGGACGTGGAGAAGGAAGAGTGACAAAGGGAAGAGACGGTGGATGGAGGGAATGAGATGCTTCAAACAGCATAGCTGCAGTAACATGCTCCTGTCTGCAAGCAGTTCCCGTCAAACAGGGAGCTGGATAGATTGGAAACAACCATAACTATCTGGATTTACTGATTCAGCTGTGTTAATCTCTCTAACAGTAACAAACCTGGGACCTGGTCTAAACCTCAGTCCAACGCTAGTAACAGCCCTCCAATCCTGCCCTGTTACCACTTAACTATCTTCAGTCTTGAGGTGGGAAAGTCTGACTTTACCTGATAACCGAGTTTATCTAAGATTCCTTGTTCAAGCAGGAATAAACATGCTGATGACAGCTCTCAGCTCCCACTGAGCTGTTACAGCCTCCCCACATCCATTCTATGCAACCACGTACCCACCCAGAGGACCCCAACCACAGCCCTGGGCTGTGCGCTGACTCCCCCACCCCAGACTCACAACCACTAAGAAAGCTTAAACCATTGCCTTCAATTTATTGAAAAATTGGTCTTCCTCACCCAGTTCAGAGGCCACCCTGGCTCGCAACTTGACTTCCTTTTTTCCTCGCTCTCCTCCAGGTGCATCAGCTGAATGGGGCTTCAGCAGAGGGAAGAAGGAAGCGATCACAGACGGTACCTACGCAACAGCAGCAGAGCTATTTCATCCCTCATGCTATGCATCACAATATTAATGATTTCAGAGAAAACCATTTGCAAAGCTAAAAGCTTAATGCAGTAACAAAAATCAATGCTGTGCTCAAGAAAATCCCCCGATGATGGAGACTTTAAAGCATCATTCGGGTAGACAGCGCTGGGGCATTCCCTCCAGTAACAGTGGCCCGGCAGACCATTAGAGAGGGGCGGCTGCTTTAATTTATTCTCTTTGTCATTCTAATACAGATCTTCCCTTTTCAAATGGTGTTTGTACCTTTATACTGCAATCTGGGTTCAAAAATAGAACAACTCCTAAAAGCTACAATCAATACATCCTCATTGCCTTTCAGATGGGAGGCAGAGAGAGCACAGCAAAAAGGAGAGGTCCAAATGCCCTGCTGGCATAAACAGAAAGTTCCTTGACACTGCAGTTTTACCATTTAAAATGTGAGTCCAAGTATGGACTCAAAGTTAGTTAACTAAATGAGGGGAAAAAAAAAGAAAAAGAAAAAACAACAACAACAACAAAAAAAACCCCAAACAAACTCCACCAAACTACTCACCCTTGCATCCTCTGCAAATAAATACAAGCCCTTTCCAAATGCTAATAATTTATCATGTATCATTACTAGAAACACTGGTTAACAGTACTGTCCAGATGCAGAACTGAGCAGGGAGGCTGAGCTACCCAAGGTGACAAGCCAGAGAGAGAGGAGCCAGCACACTTGCCTGCTGCCTTTGGCACAGAAGCATCCCTCCTTTCCTCCCAGTGCTCCGTGCTTTCCAGACACCTGAGAATTGTAAGTAATTTACCTGGAGCTATCCACAGGCAAAACAGTAATCATAAAGGCTCCTTTTGCCTGCAAAGGTAAATGCTGTTTTAAGATACTAAAGCAGTTCTGTGAATCCATGGAAATGCTGATCCCTAGTTTCGGAAGAAAACTTCAAATGCTGACAGTCTGGTCTGTCTCTCTTTAAGAAAGGATTATTCCCAAGGTTTGCTTGTTTGTTTTTGTATGCCAGACTCCTGCCCTCTGAGCAGAGGTGGAGCATAGGAAGGCATTTCCCTGCCTCGGCCACAGTGGGCTTGAAAATCTTCCTAAAGGAAGCAAGCTTAATAAACAACAGCAAACAGTCCAACAGGCCTCCTCCTTGGCTTCCAATAGACAAGGAGCAGAAGGAAGCGGATCGAAAAAAACACCACCGCGCCCCCCCAAAAAAAATACTGGAGAGAAGATTTTGAAAAAGCGGCCTGTCAATGTTTCATTTTGCCCCTATATGCCAATGAAATTTGAAAGAATTTGCACGTTGCAGGGAAATTCCAGAATGAAAACTGGTCCATGCATGCAAGTCTCATGCAACTTTAAGAGTCAAACAAGAACTAGCCATAGACAGTTTATAGACACTGGAATGATGTTCAGATATGGAAGATGATCTCCAGAAGTTGCAGGGACAAGTGAAGGTTAGTGCATAGAGTTATGAAGGGCATGGGTCACCCCTGGGTGCTCTGATGTGTCCAGGATCATTCATGCATCTGTAAAGGAGAGTGTGCAGCAGGCACAGAAACTTGTCTAGAATTTGTTTTTTTCTGATGTAATTGATACGAGTTTCTTAATTTGACATTGTCAAAGGGACAAAGATACTCTCTGCTTCCATTACATACGCTTGCCAGATCCATACAGCTCCATATAGCTCTATTCCGCAAGAAAGAAATCCCCAAGGATTTCAATTATTTTAAATAAAAAGCCTAAGCAAATGAAAACCAAACCCTCTCCTGCCACCTACTCAACAAGCACATGCAACCCTACCAAAACACACTGCTGCTAATGCTTTGCAGTAACACTTGCTCAACACCAAACAAGAGCACGTATAAGTCACCAAGTCAGTTGGTAACATCAGATCTAATATGTCAAAATATTTCAGTTTCACCCAAACACTATTAGTTAGTTAGTGCTAAATATTCGTTCCATCTCTTAATCCTTCTGCCAGGCAAGCCAGATTTCCTGCTAAAAAACAAAATAACATGTCTAAGATCACAGAGGAATGTTGCCTGAACCGAAATAATAACTAACATCTCATCCCTCAGTCTGTCCTCCTCCAAAGAACGAGGCTCCACTCCTTCCACTTCAGTACTTTTCACCTTGGCTTTTATCCACTGCTTATTCCTCTTATTTCCTCTCTCCTAGAATCCAAATAAATCTGCATGGTGCTAACTGAGCTTCTACAAAGCAAACGGTGGAAGAAAGGCATCTCATCCCCTTACTCACCAAACAGCTCAGGCAGCCCGGGACAGCGTGCTGCCACGTGTCCCCTGGGGCCACGCACGGCTCTCGAAGTGACTCAAAGTTGGGGACAGCACCCACCACTTCCCCAGGGAAGCCCCGTCCTGCAGCTCGCTTGCTCTGCCTGATATTTCGGAGAGCAGCTGCTTTAGCACTGGAGCCTTCAGTTCTGGCTTGCCACACTGTCTCCTGGGTTTGATCCAGTCCCTCAACCCTTCCACCCGTTCCTTGGAGCCGGGATGCACCAAGGAACATCAGGACAGGTTTACAAAGCGATGGCTGCGAGTTTGTCCAGAAAGCTCTATGAGCACAAGTGCTTTTGTTTTTACAAGAGGAATGTCTACAGGGCTGCGTTTAGGAAAAGGGCGAAGAAACATCTGTGTACACACAACAGCAGCACAGGCACAAGCTGCAGCTGCGAAGCCCCTCTAACTCGGCTGATGCTGTCTGCTAACTGCTGGCATAAATATAGTAACAGCGTTGCACATATGGCAGGCTGTTTAATTTTAGAAATCAAAACTATCGAGTGATTAAGTTAGTCATCCTTCCTCAATTTGGGACCAATACAACAGTACCAGAGGCAGTGGTCATAACCACGGTGGTTTGCGAGAGAGGAAGAGAGCGCATGTGCATGCTCCCGCGGCGGCAGGCAACACCAGAAACCCCGTCCTGCTCTGCACAGCCTTGTTTTTCAAAGCAGGATCGGACAAAAGGAAAAAAAACAACTTAAAACAACCTTCAAATGAAAACTGAAGGCCTGCAGGTCTGTACACATGTACACGCACAGCCTGCAACACGTGCTGGATGCGGTGTAGCAGAACCGCTGCCCTGAACATGCACTTTCAAGAAGTGAGATGAAAATAACGTTGTGCCGATTGGCCTCTGGCCGCTGGAAGTGGGATACATTCAAATCACAGTCAGGGATTTGAATTTCCCAAGGGAAACTAATGAAGAGGGAAATGGGAGTCCAGTTCAGCCAGCACAGCTGCCAGAGTGCGAACATGTCTGGGTCAGGAGTAAAAGCCACCCATGCTTGGACATTGCACGGATCCTTACTGCCAGTTGACCGAGTTCTATTGTGCTCAGCAGCCCAGCCCACGCCAACGCTCACGCACCCTCCCCTGGACAGGAGAGGCCTTGATGCACCGCAGAAGCAGCAGCTTCCTTCGCCGAGCCCCGTGGCTTATCCTCAGATGCAGCACCAGTCGCATCAGGAGGATGCAACCCTGCAAAACCCATCCGTATCTTTCCCTCCCAGTGAAAACCGACGAATGAAGGAAGCAAACAAGTCATGGAGGGATTTTCTGTTTCTCTAGACAAACACACTAAGAGCAGTTCAAAAGAGGCTAATTAAATTCCAAAATCCCTGTGCAAATACATTAATAATGATTTTGAAATGAGCTGTTAAATCAAGGAAGTTTTCCAGGTGGGAAGTGTTTGATACAGAAGAGCACGTGAGGAGGAACCACTCAGCCTGCGTTAGAGACAATCTCTCTGGCTAGCACACGTGTTCGGGGGAATGGGCAAAAGCAAGTGCTCCTGGGCCCAGGAACAGCAGTGTTCCCAGGCTTCAGGGGGACAGAGAAGGCAATCCCCTTCCTTCCCAATCACCGGGAAGCGCAAACACTAAATGACATGGCTGTGAGCCTGAATGATCACTGCGTAGCCCCATTGAAGAGCTCTTCTTACATATTTCCAGGATGGAGGAAAAGCAAAATATATTTTTTCTCTCCTGCTGTCACTACAGGAAATTTCCAAACACCAGATAAATCATTTTTCTCTTCCCACACAATCCTAGTCAAATCAAAGAGGGGAAAAAAAAAAATCAGTTGCCTGTAACAGATGTATAAGTTATTTGTGGGGAAGGGGTTGTCCCACAGTCACAAAGACCTTTTGCCTTATTTTTCTTGTTTCTGCAGCTTGCGTCAATAACTGCACCGATGGAAAATGTGTATAAAATGCTACTATTCTAATAGGAACCAGAGTCTGCTCCCCTTGTACATGAAGCATGAAATGATGAGAAATGGATAATTTCTTATAATTGCTCATATGGCAGGGTGGAAAAATCTGACGTTGTTACATGGTCTCCACTCCCACGGTTTGTGGAACCTCTCAATTTTAAATGCCATCGTTCTCACAAGCAAGAAGGGCAATAGTACCATTCTTCATTTAATGATGGCAAACGAAGATCCACAGAAAAGAAGTGATGTGCCCTTGTGAAGTCCTTGGCACAGCAAGGAATTAAACCCACTGGCTGAGGCCCTGAAAACCAGGCCACACCGTCTTAGTCAAATCTCCAGCCATGGTCACAAGATTACCCCTCCTATTCTTGTCCCCTATTCTCTGCATGTCCTTGCTCAGTCAAAGACAATTACATTTTTTTCAGGCAAGATCTCATGAGATACTGATTCATATGCTTGTTAAAATCCAGATCCATTATACCTCTCTTCTTGCTTTCATTCACTAATTTTATTGTCCTATAAAATAAAAGATTTTCTGATGAGATATATTCACCACGCTGCCACTACTGCTAAAGGCATACAGCTGCCATCATCTTCCGGAAACATGTTTGTTTAGTTCATAAATCCTCATTTCAATATTTTGCTAAATGCAAAAATTACGCATACAGGATAATAAATTCCAGGATCATTCTTCCTTTGGATTTGACAAATAGAACTGCAGTTATTTCCCCAGCCCTGAAGTACCTCTTTTAAAGAGCAGTTAGCAGTCTGATAACTTTAGATAAACCATTTAATTTCCAGAAGGAGCCTTGTCTGTATACACATAAGAGTTATAGTCCGCTGGGTGTTCTCCTGTGCCCCCTGATTGCTCCCTGTTGGGAAGCAGAGGTTTTGGGTGAGCGTGTAACTGGCAGTCTCTGCTTTCTGCATCACAAAGTTGTCTCATTCAAAATTTAAGAATCACTTTCAGTGAGCCATAAGAAACTGTATTTGTTACTTACCTCAGCAGCAATCCAAGTATGCTGTTCTGCAGTTTCAAAAACTAGGAGAAGAGGCCCAACGATTGTTTTACCACTGTATTATTTGTAGGAAAATAAAAGGGAAAGTGGGAAATAAAGATAGAATAAAAAATGACCAAGAACTGTGAGGGACTGATTTAGGAGGGAAAACAGTGAAAGAGTGCAAAAGCTGTGCAGCTTTGACTCATATTTAAATGCTCCAAGAAAGGAGAACTACTTAGAGGTAAATCCAATTGGTAGAACCAGAAGAGAAGGAAGTTAACTGCAGAATTCAACTAGACCACCAGGAAAAGCCTCCAAGCAGTTCAATTTGTTATGCCATGGTGAATCCTGCCTAGGAAAGGGATAGAATTCACACTTAAAAAGCAGCTCAGATAAAAAAAATCAGAGGTGTGCTTACCGTATGTGAGCCCACGTAAGTTACCTTCAATCTAGCTAAAACTTGCACACTGATAGCAGCAAAGACATAGACAGAATATGTCAGTGTATGTTGACCATCTACATCTCCATGACTTCCGACAGAAGGAGCCCTTGCCGACACACGCATTTCTGTGAGAGCTCTGTGTAACGAAATGCATTGAAAGAGTTGAGATGTCCAGAGATGGCAGAAGAATTCCAGGGTGTTAAAATTTATCTCCTTGTAACCATCTAATTCACTTCCAAGCTTGCCCTAGGGCTAAGGCAGCAGAGCACGTGAATGAGTGCTCCCCAGGGCGTGCAGGAGGACAGCCATTCCCACAGACCGCTCCTGTGCCCGTGTGAAATTTCACGTGGGTAGATCAGCCTTTTTGCACAACTGCTGCAGCACACGTGTCCTGCTAACATG
This sequence comes from Fulmarus glacialis, assembly GCF_000690835.1. Classification (NCBI taxonomy): domain Eukaryota; kingdom Metazoa; phylum Chordata; class Aves; order Procellariiformes; family Procellariidae; genus Fulmarus; species Fulmarus glacialis. The sequence goes on along the minus strand of NW_009201016.1, from coordinate 25,630 downwards.
GAGCTGCTGATCATCAGACCGGGAAAGACAGCCACCTGGTAAAGGGCTTGCACCATTTGGGTTCCCTAATTGCACTAAGGCCCTTTGCAGGGCACACATGCAGCCCCTTGCCCTGCCAGCACAGGGTTCCGAGATCCTCCCGAGACAGCAGCTCACCTCCAGTGATGTGGGGTGGGCAGCACGATTTCTGAGGGTGTGAATCTGTCATAATAGCAAAGGGATGTTTAGGCCATACTAATGCTTCCTTTTGTCCACCTAAAGCTCTCTAGAAACAGCCAGTATTAACAAGTGCAGAGTAGGACCCCATAAAACATCCTGTCTGGAATCTAGGGACTATTCATCAAGAACATAAGTGCTCTTGGCCAAAAACGTTGTTAGATTTTTTTGTCTGTACTTTTTTATGCATCCTAGGGTAAGGATTTCACCACACTGTTCTCATTGCGACTAACAGTATTGAGCTCATGAGGAGGAATGGTCACAGAGTGAAGACCCTGACTGCAGAGATTTTACAGTCTTTTTCAAATCGATGACTATAGACATGCCAGGCTGATCCTGATTAGTAACAAACACCTTCACTGTGATTGTATTGATAATGACCGCAGAAGGCTTTTTATTCATTTCATTCCCACAGCTGTGTCTGATATTTAGCCACTTCTCCTTCCTTTTTGTCTCTTGTCCACTCTTCCACATACTGGTACAATTAAGACAAAAGGAAAAAAAGTAGGAGGTGTTATCAGAATAGTAGAGTCCAACCACCCTTATTTCTCCCTCCAGCTGAGGACTGTATTCCTGTTGGCTCTCTCTTTTCTTAGTTGAGCTTGGAAGTGCGAAGACACCTTTAAAATCTCCCTGTTAGCACAGGTCTGTCTCATTGTCTGGGATATGACAGGGTAAAAAAAATGCCAAGGCTGGGTTGCTTGGAGCAAGGTGCTCCATAAACATTTCAGGTACCTGCACTGCGCAGGTATTTGAACACCTTATGGGCTGCTCTTAGAGACAACGAACCCTAGTTAAGTGCCACTACGCAAGAGATGACAGCCAGCCAGGATGATCTAGCAGCATGGCGAGAATGCAAGTACTCAGATAAACATTGTGGGATAGCAATGGAAAGAGCTGGCACATGCAGAGCATCGGTTATTTGGGAACAGAGACACCGCCTTAGCTATGCTAAAGCATGCCATACCTCGGTAAGCCCATTTCCAAGGTAGCTTTCGTCATATGCAATACTGCAATGTCAAATCCCAAGAAACATTTCATTTGTCTGCAAGATACTGTAATGTGAAAGAACACAGAGGTTACTTGCACCAGACACCGAGCATAAACAAGTATCTGCTTTAACCAGCCATCCTTTCTGTCAGAAGAGGTACGACGTCAGAGCTCAGATGCTTGAAAGTCAGCCAGGTTGGTCAGCGGGCCAGAGCAGGGCATCCTGGCTTCTATTCCCTGCTCAAAGGAGAAGTGTTGTCTGACAATCAAAAGCAGGTGAACCAGGATCAAGATTTTGTTCCTCGTTCAACACTGACTCACTACCTAACCTGGGACAAGATGCTACACGCACCTCCTCCCTGTGGAAATGGGGTCAGATTTACCCGTTTCCCCGTGCTTGTGTGTATGGTGCAATTGGTGCCCCGAGGTACTTTCAGGTCATTGGCTCAAGGGTGCCAGACAAGAACAGAGCCTTACTGTTGTAATACGTCCTGGGCTTATTCTACACAATGTTAAGAGCCTGGTCAATGTACGTGAATTTTTTCCAGCACTCCATGAATTCTTCTGCATAGCAAAGTTAAAGCAAGCGAGAGAAAGAGAGACATTCCCATTTGATTGGCTGTGACTAGCTGCAATTAAAAACTATAATTTATTACCCTGGATTACGAGTATAATTTCAATGCAGAGAATTAAGGTTTTCTTCTGAGATGGAAATAAAGATTAATTTTTAATTTCCTTTCTCACTGCACATTTAAGAGCAATGGACTCCATAGAAAACTACAGGTCAAAATAGTTTTATGGAGGAATGACAATGTTCCGTTGCCGAATAATTTAATGCTCTTGCTGCCTTTTTAATATTTGACTGCAGCTCCCTCATGCGAAACAACAGCAGCAGACGCTATACACGTTTGCTGCAGCACTCAGGTCAATGTGACTTTGAAACAACAAAGTTTCACTGCTCAGGACTTGGGCAGCTCTTGGAGTTCCCCGATGCAGGCAGCTGCTTTCCACAAGAAGGGGACAGGCAGCCTTTCCGAAAGGGCAGGCAGCTGGTCTGGGGATGGGAAGAGCAAGAATGAAATGAAAGCTTGGGGGAAGCAGAGGGCACCAGAATGGACTGGTGCTGGGGGGAATAGGTGCACAGCAGGTGCGTCCTATCTCAGACACGGACGGGTGTATTCAGATAAAGCAGGAGAAGGGTTTCTGTCTGGGAAACGCTGCCGTAGGACAGCTGGACCCGATGGTTTTGCCTGCAGGAAGAAAGTGTTATTCCAGTTTCCACAGCACATCAGCAGAACACAGGGAAAACTGTGAAGCGCAAGGTCATGAATTCACTTGGTCCCTGGCACCATGACTAGGTCACCGCTTGCCAAAACTGCTCCCAGCCCCTGGAGAAAACAGCCTGGGAAAAGCTGGGAAATCCACACCGTTACACAGCACTTCTGAGTGACCTGTAAAAAAGAATCCAACGCAGCGTGAGAAAGGAGAGGAGGTCTGTGTGCATCCATTCCTCCCAGAAAGAGCATCTCTCAGGACAGGATTTTCTGTTGCTGTTCACAGCAGGAGGACACCATCACATGCCTTAGGCCCAATATTTGACCCTGGGCAACTGGCAGTGAACGGAAATGTCACTGAAATTCAGAAATGCTTTAAATCATTGCTCTGGTAGTAGCAATTAACAAAAAACCCCCTGCCATACTAATGACTTGGATCCCAGTTAATTGAATAACCCTGCACTGACAGAACTGCATCCTAGATGGCCTAATAATAGGCCTTTCCATTATAGGGTTTTTAAAATTTATTGGCATCTTATAACTGGTATCTTGGGTTATAAATGGGATTAGATGCCTAAGTGATGCAACTGCTGCTCACATGAGGGTTAAGCTGAGCCCTGTGCAGGGTCACAGGGAGGAACACCCCCAGGGACATAGTGGTGACAGTACTTTCAATGGGGACCAAATCCTTTGAGTGCTGAAGATCCCCAGCTCTCTCGGTGGTTTTTAGTTGAAATCTGTTTGAGGAAGGGAAAGAAGGCTTTTCTGTTAAATCCCTTCACATAGGGATGTCAGAGGAGGTTGAGACAGAATTCTCAACCAGAATTCAGAAGCCAGTTCTCAATGTCTCAGCAGTCCCTCCCCCTCCAGGACTCCTAGGAGGCATCTAAAGCACATCCATTTTCAGTGTAGAACATCAGCAAAATTAGGCACTCAGTTTAGGACAAGCCAATACCAGTCTGCTACTGGTATCCTGGTGTATAAACTGACCCTGTGTGAGATGGCAGTTTCATGAGGGATCTCCTCAGAAGCGGTGCACGGCTCTTTTTACTCCTTAGGCTGTACACTCAGCTCTACCAAGCCCAGGCTTCAGGAGGTTGCAAGGGGCTAGTCCTGAGTTAGGAGTCCTGTGTAACTAAGTTTAACCCCATTATTTTCATTCTGAAAAACAAAACGATCAGGAATTCCCTCCCACAAAAGTCAAATGATGCCACTTTCTTCCTGCAGTCCCTCCCTTCCAGTATTGACGGATTTTCTCATCTCCTCCAAGGCTGACTGGATCAGCCTCCCGTTAGGCTGAGCACAGAGCTGCAGACTAATACCATGAGTTATAAAATGGAACTTTTATGGGGATAAGGGACCTCAGAAGGTTGCTCATGGTGGGTGGCAGGCAACAAGGATATGCTTCATCCCAGGCCAGGAGAACAAGACAAGCATTTTTCAGGTTGCCACTGTTCAACTTGAGGAATCATCCCATTGCCAAGGAATTGAGTCTTTTCTGAGGTGTGAAGATTCGTTAGGTGCATTTACTTCCCTAGCTAGCCAGGAGAAGGCAAAAACGTGATTGCTTCATACCAGACTGGGAGATGCCAGAAATCATACAAGCAAAATGTATTCAGACATATTACAATGCCTCTGAAACCCACAGGTCTCTACACAAACTTTATCTCAGCCTTTTCACGTTGACTCTCAAAATAAAAAAATGTAACACCCATAACCCTCGCTGCCCAGACAGCATGACCGCTCTTGCTGAAGCAGGGACAGCTCTAGCCATTTGATGTATATCTGCCCATACCAACTCAGGCAAAGACTTCTCAGAGCTCACAGGTAAAAGCAAGATGAGTAGTTATTTGAAAGCCCTCTACAGAAAGCGTAGAAGCTGAAAAAACTAGGGCAACTGAACGGGGAGTGCTTCTTCCTTCTAGTCAGGACTGGTCCCCAAAGCAAATCTCTTACTTTGCATGAGATTTTAGAAAGAAGCTCTAGCCAACTGCAGTTACAAGAACTGCCCCAGCACTTCTTGCAACCGGGGTGCCAAGTTACACCCAGACCTATTTCTACCTCGGGCATTTATCACATCCTGACACCTTACGAAATTCTCTGCAGATTTCCAGTTGCCTACATTATTTTCCTGTGCTTTCCGAAACAGTTGTGTCTAGACGTTGTTCGCTTTAATCAATCACGTTTCTATTCCCTTGTGGTTGCCTTTCAGCAGTGACTGAAGCAGTCGCTAACTACAACAAGTTTTCTCCTGATGGCTGAGGACTCGCAAATCCTGCGAAGGGGATACACACCGGTCTGGATGCAACCGGACTTTGGGAGGGCCCAGCTTCGTTCAGCCCAAAGCAGCCAGAATTTTGGTCAGTTTTCCAGAAATACTTCCCCCTCTGCTGCTGGGATGCTTGTGGCCACCTTTGCCAAATACCCCAGGGCTTTGGACTGCTTGAAAAGTCTGGACTCCAATTTTGGAGCTCTGGGGAAGAAAAGTAGACACAGAACCACCAGCTGCTGTGGAGCATCCTTCTCACAGGCATTCAACATCAGTCCTGCCTCTAGTAGCCCATCCCGGTACAACCATTGCCTGAGTGCAAAGACTGGTATGTGTCTCCGGAAATGGAGTTTAGATGTTTGTCTTATCTGAACAAGTTCAGTGACTGAACAGGCTGCACAAAGGAGCGTGAGCAACCCTGACAAAGCAACTGCCGCCTCCTTATCACGGTCTCCAAAAGGACTGAAAAGAATCAAGCGTCAGAGACTTATCTCTTGAGAGATGTTCAGCGCCCATGCCTGGCTTACCGATCAGCTCTAACTCCCTTTTCAACTAGAGTTTTTCTGCCTTGTTTTTGGCCACACAGCACAGCCTTGCCACTTCCTGAGCGTGGAGGAGTCGCGAGGGGAAGGGGGGTGCGGAGGGTGGGCCCTCTTGGCTGATGCTATTGTCTTGTATTTCTGGACAATGGGATGTTTTTACCCATGACAATTTTACCGTTGTGATAACCGTAACAAATGTACATCCCGGTATCACAGGAAGGTTCTGAAGTTTTGGGTGATGACAATGAAACAGAGGCTGCGGACATTTCCTTGAAGCCACCTAAACCTGGGCTCCCTCTGTATAGCCTCCCCATGCACTCAAAGCTCAGTTTGGGGTCCTGCTGCCAGTGTGCCAGCTGCATCAGCACGAGGTGCTCACCCTGAGATGGGAGAAGGCTCTTGGTTGTGGCCTACTGCTGGTCCCAGAAAATACAGGCTTGGCACATGTCCTGTGCATTGCAATGATTATTCCCGTCCCTGTAGGGCTGGTGCAGCTTTAAGACTTGTAGGAATGAGTATTCAAGAAAAGGGATGTTGCAGCATTAAGAGAAGAATCAATATAGTCTGAAGGGTTAAAAAAAAGTCAATCAGAGGAATAAGTCATACTATAGACCGGGCAGAAGGAAACACGTAAGCTCCTTTCAGGAACAAATGCTCCCATATATCCCCACTGGCCCCTCCACTTCTTCCCGTTGCATTGGGCTGCGTGTCCTACGCCTGCCACAACACTCCCAAGCAAGGTAACCTACCACACCACAGAAAAATTGCCTTTCATGACAGTTTTCTCGATAGCCCTCCAAAATACTGCTTCTGCCATGAAACATGCCAGATCCTTTGAGCCCCTTCCCCAGCTGCTCCGTCAGCTGGCATGGGATTTCCAACAGCGCCAAGCCCTGCTCTAACAGCTCCCAATGAAATCAGTGGAAAAACACCTTCTGGTTTCGGTAGGAGCAGAGTTTGGTAATCCTGAATGCTATTGGAAATCCTTCACTAAAGGACAAAAAGAACAATCGCAGAGATACTTAATTCTGGGACATAAGAGGTCAGGCCAAAGGCACAAATGAGTAGGAAGGATGACAGCAATAACTTAGGACAAGGCATGCAAATCAAATCACACTTTATTCCAAGAATAGCCTCTGGAAACTAGTATGAGCCTTTTGGGTTATGGTGTTACTCAGCAAGAACAGAGGCATCACAAGTGTCACTCCATGATAGTGGGACACACCTGCCAACTGTCATTTCTACATTTTTGGTGTCTGGAAATAATGACTTAACTCTCTAGGTCGGAACCTGTTTGCAAGAAACAGGTTGGGGTTGGTCCCACACCAGCCCCATTTGGGATGCAGTTGTGATGATTATAACCTTCAGCTGATCTCCTGAGGTTCCCCATGTTCAAGATGGTAGAAATTCAAATACACAGAACATCAGCTCCAGCGAAGGAGGATTCGGATTCTCACTCACACCCAAATCCTCAACCAAAATATCCTAAAACAGGTCAGAACGGCCCATCTCTCCACTTACAATTGTGTTTGATCTCCCTTCGTTGCCTCATCCCAAGTTCTCCAATTTAGACAAGCAAATATATTGATTTATACAGACCTATAAACTAATATGCATGCTTTTGAGACCCCTTTTTAAATTTTGATATTACTTAAATAACACGAACTTTTTTCTTACAGTCTCTGGTACTTCAAATGCAGAAAAAGTGTAAAATTAGCATCATGCTTTATTCTCAAGAAAACCAGCACCTCTCCCCTCCAAAGCTCAGGGTCTAAGGCCAGACATATCATGAGAAAGATGGTAAAAACACCGCCGAGAGAGTTATAGCAATATCATCTCTTGCTCACATGGCTATTCTTATTTGTCATTTGCTCACATAAGCTTGGGTGACAGCAGTGTTTAAGGACTGGGCAGAGCCAGAAGACCTGCAGCCTGGCCCAGCTCTGCTCCTGCCTTCCTGCACACAGCCCTGAGCAGGTCACCTTACCCCTTGGGCTGGCCCTCCCTCTGCCCAGCCGTCTGCCCTGGCTAGGACTGTCTCAAGCTATTTGTGGCAAGGCGTATCTCCCCTAGGCATATTCTGTACCTTGTTCAGTGAAGCTCTACTGTAATCTAAGGTCTCTAGGCACTTCCGTAATACATATATTAAATAATAATATGAAATGGATGCTAACCGGTTGTGCAAATATCTCCATTTCCATATTTAAAAATCTCTCTTCCAGAAAACACAAATAATCAACACAAATGTCTGTCTGTAAGCATGCAAGGCTGAATTAACAACAGATGATGTTTACGGAGAGGTCTCACCGACGGAGCTTTGCACAGCTAAAGTTCTTTTATCAGATATTCCCCCCAAAAGCCCCCTCTCATGCTGTGCTCAACAGATACAATAGGGGTTAGAGGGGAGGTTTCAGCTGCCAGATAATAACCAATATTTGAACCCCTTTTTCTGTGCTGCAGAGTTTGGAGGTTTGGCACACTGGTCATCCCGAGCTCCACTTAGCTCATGGCTTCCCCTCAATCTGTGCAGCCAGATTGCATGGGACAGGGTGGAGCTCCACAACAGTTGCTCAAACCCCTCCGGTAACAGTACCAGAACCTGAGCTGTAATAAAAGCTTCTCAACTACTTTTCATTAGGCTTTTTCTGTGAGACGATATGGACAAGGACCCACAAGGTGACAGACAGTGATCCTCTCCACCGTTGCCCGTTAGGACTGCCAGTTTAAATCACAGTCTGCCATTTCTCAAGCTTGCCTGAAAGAGGGTGACTGAAGGAAAGGTCCCAGACCCTCACCCACAGGATCTATGCTGTAGGGCATGCTTCAACAAAAAATGACTATACAGCAGCCTTTGCTGCAGAAAAAAGGAAATGGCCCTGAAGTAGTTTTGAGACAGTAAGTGAGTAAGTGAGAACTCCTACCAAAAAAGGAAAAAATTCAGCAGAGACTCTAGATAGTCCTGCCTGGCCACTGCCCACGGGCACCCGTGTTCCTTGGCAATCCACATGAGAAGAAACTTTATCACAGCTCAGACCTACTGAACAGAGCTCTGAGAAAAGGACATTTTGTTTTTAAATGTTTTCCTCTTACAGGCATTGAATGAAGAAAGGAGAAAAAACAACAAAAAACCCAAGCTCTGATCAGAAAGATAAATTCTCAAAAACAGTGACAGAAGCCCAGAGCAGATACCGGAGGAAAATCGCCACCAAGATCCGATTAGCCCAGTGAATTAGCGCTGCGGACAGTATCTCTAAACCACACTACTCTTCCCTTTTCCCCTCCCACACTCTTCTTCCCATCAGCGCACTTCTCTCCCAGCCCACAGCTCCCCTGCCCACCGCTCGCACACACAAACCATGACCAGCGGCCTGATGCTGTCAACGTTGGCTCACGCAATGCCCTCCGCTGATGCTGATGAAGTCAACGCTGGTGCAGGCACTAGGCCCTCGGCTTTGGATAGCTTCCCTCACCGCAAGCACAGCTGCTTCCAGCATTACTGTTATCCTTTCACCACTCCTGCATTTGGGGCAATTTCTGGGCTCATGCAGTTGGAAGGGGTTGGGCTGGCAGGTAAGGAAAAATCTTTTTGTGAAAGAGGAGAAATGTCTCCTTTTGTCAAAGGAGGACACAGTTGTCAGATGGGTGAAGCTCTCATGCATTTGCAGCCCTGATGCACTGCGTATACCAACACAACTGGTTTCTTCCAGGGCCTCTTTGAAGTGCCTTAAGAAAAAGAGATAAACCTTCTAGAAGGCTCCTTGGCTTCATGATCATAGGGTCTGGAGGCTTGAGTGAAGAAGTGTCTTGCTCCTCACTCCACTGATCTGGCCCTGTTCACCGGTCAGTGACTGCAGCTCAAGACATCACCAAACCATCTCTAAACCATCCAGTCTGTCACGGGCTGCGCACAAACACATGGTTGTTGGTTGGACGAGGAACCTGCAGTGAGCTCCATGCAGCCAGAAGTACGCAGGCAGATTAGCTCAGGAAAACTTAAATACGTGATTCAGTCACAGCTAGGCAGATGTACCTCAAGCGCCTTCCATCAGCCGAAGCAAGAGGGGACAGCAGCATCCGAGCCAAGCAGCGCTGGACAGACTGCCTCTGCTCTCAGCCAGCGTCCCTGGGGCCTTTTCCTGGGAAAGGGAAAAACTCCAAAGGATGTGAAGGGCACTGAGGGGATACTGCTCTTCCTCAGCACTGAGTTGCTGCTTTTCCTACACGCAACGAATAACAATCACAGTGAGTTTCATGGCAGTGACTGGAACAGCAGCCCTGAGAGGAAAAATTAACTCCAGAATAACCGATTGTGGTCAAAGAGCGAAGAGGCAGGAGGAGGAGTGGCAGGAGGATCCTGTCCTGAGTTGACAGAGGAATTCAGTCAGGTTTTAGCTATTTACAATCCCACTGCTAATTAACTAGCAGACCTTTCAGTGACTCTTCCCAGCAGCGAGACTATTACCATACAAGTGACTGTAAGCAGCGTCATATCATCCCATGCTGGCCAGATCGAGTCATAGTTTCCAGACCAAAGGGGTACCATTTTGGTCTCTCCAAACTCAAGAGGCAAACCCAGGAACAAAGCCTGGAGCAGATTAATACCACAGCCTTGCCAAACCACTGGCAGCATCTTTACCATGTAAGCATAAAGCCAGCCGTTATTTGCCAAGCTGCGAGGGGGCTGCGTGAGCCCCCGGCCGCAGAGCGAGCCGAGTGCCGCTAAGCACAGCGGCTCTCCCAGGCCCCTTTCTTCTCTGTTCTGGGGCCAGGATCAGCAATATCTCTATGGAAATAAGCTTTAATAGTTGCTCTGGATCCAGCAGGAGGAGCTGGCTAAACACACATTTTTGTCTTAATGTAGGGCCTAAATAAACAGTGAAATAAGAACTCAATTTAAAAAATCCTGTAGTTTAAAAGGATTCCCTAAATTCTCTGTATTCCCTTTTATTCCCATGGCAACTGATATGAGTCTGATCTGCAGCCCAAGTATTTTCTCCTGCCTACTTTTATAGTATAACTGGAAACACATACACATAAATATACATACAAATTTGATGTTGGCTTGCACATACACAGAAATATACATACAAATTTGACATTGGTTTGTACCTTTTTTGCAAATGCTGTAACACCTTTATCCTAAGTAATTAGTGAAAACATATTGCATTCTTTAAATACACACATCAACCCCACTGATACGCAGGCAGAACATCTACATAGCTGAGGGATCCCGAGCTACCCAACGCTTGCTATCCTGCTGTCCGTACAGCCAGTGCCTGCAGTGCAGGGGCTCAGTTAACTCTTAGTTCCAGCCATGGCAGAGCCCATTCGCGCAGACATCCCTGCAAGCAGACAGCGGCACACAGACTATCCCGTTGGTTGCCCACACTGACCCAGCGGTAGCCCAGCTATTTCTACACACTGACTGCAAAGCCAGCAGAGTTTAGCCAAACGTCGCTGATACCAGCTTTCCTCATAATCATCCTCCTTTAAGGCCTTGCTGCTACAGCCATGTCATTTGGTGGGAATCTCAGCTTCTGTTTATCCACAAATTGGGTTCTGGTCCTGTGGCTAATGAAGGCCAGGTTCAACCACAATTCACTTGCCACTTAAGTGCTGGAAGCAAATGGAAAGACAGTCACTTTAATTATTTGGTTTAAACAGAGATGTATAAAACCATCGTCTCAGTCTTTGGGTCTTCCGTTACGATTTTGTCATCTGCTGGCCAAACTGCCATGCTGAGCCCTCTTGAATTCCTACCTTGTGGTAATAAGGAGCTTGCAGGGCCAGCACTTTATTTGACAAACCTTCCGACTTATTTAGCAGGGTTTGGATCACTTTTCAAAGGCCCCATAGCGCTGTCACTAAAATATACATTTCCTGAGACCCTTTAAAAACTTTGCAAAATATTTTGCACCTCAGCACCTCCAGCCCTTGTGCGAGTTCCACATCCATTAAATAACAATAAAACAGCTTGCTCCTGAGTTGTGAGCATGCTCTTTCAGAGGCTAGGAGGCAAGCAGTAAGGACTTTGCAAAACTGTCAGATATATGCACCTGCTTATGAGTGGATATTTTGTCCCATATTTTTGTAGTAGGAAAAGAAACCTGAGGTTTTACCTGACAGCTTCTTACAATCCAGCCAGTGTAAGGTATAATACAGTCTTTTTTTACCCTTGCTTCTCAGATCTCAGGAGCGTGTGCCAAAAGACTGTCAACTTGTTAAAAGTACATTAATGCAAATTCCAGAGCTTTCAGTTATGTTTATGCTAATAGAAAGCCTCCCGCTCTGTGACAGGCCCAAGTGAAGAGTCAGTAACAGGAAAATTAATTCCAGCTGTTGAAATTGATTTAAAACTAGCTTATTCATAATAATAATAATAAGGAAAAAAAAATCCTGAAATAAAAATAAAAAAGGGAAATACAGAAAGCACAAAATCATGTTTACTGCATGAAAGCAGAAAGGGTTCTCCTGTTGGGAAGAAATCTTCCAAATTTAATCAAGCCTGGTTAGAAGAAAGCTCTAGCTTGTTATCGGGTTGTAAGTGTAGATTAACATGAAAAGAATTAGCTATGTGCACAGCCCAATTTCGCAAAGGAAACACAAGTGTTTTGTGTATGTATTTTGGTTTATATTCCTTATGTCTAGTCCACAGGCAAGGAGACCAAATCCAGGCTGCAGTGGGACAGGTAGTATTTTAGATGATAATGGTTGTGTACGGAGAATACCAGAGCTCCTGGGTGGGAGGATTAGCTACCCATGACCGCTGCATTTATTCAGTGCCTTTACATACATTTTTGCTGACTTGAGTTCTGAGTGATTTCAATGTTTAGACAACCCCAGTCTTGGGATCATATACCCCAACTTTGCTGGGGTTTCAGAGTTCAAATCAAGATCTAGTTGTGAAATTGCTGGCTGGCCTGCTGTTTCTAAAATGATCTCAAATGTTCATATCCTTGATCTAAATATCCAAAATATCCAAATCTTTTTTGCTTTGGTTTGGTTTTTTGGTTTTTTTTTTGTTTATTTGTTTTTTAAATTTCCCAACAGTGATCCTCCTGAGGTCCTTGACTATGTATATGTCTAGCCCTAAAAGCTAAGGAACACAACACCTTGCAGAATTCAGTTTTAAAATGGAAGGGAAGGCAGTCTTTAAAAAATTGTTCAGAAATAGACTTTCAAGCATTCAACACCTACAACTGGAACCAGATTTGAGAATACATGGTGTTCTCATTTAACCAAAGGGGCCGAGTTTCCAAAGCACACAACATCCGCTGGCCTCTGCTGTAATACCCCGAGTATAGGATCCGTCCCTTTCCTAATGAGCACTTCTGAAAGACCTGAGGTCTTATTTAGGGTCCTGCATAGAGGCTAAGCCCTATCTTTCGCCACAGTCGTATCATCTGATTAGGACCCTATTCCTTGCTGGTTTTGAAGGGACTGATTCACAGTTCACTGAAATCAATACAAATCTCTCCATTGACATCAGCAGACTTCACATCCAGCTTCAAGGGACAGTCTTGCATTTCATTATTGAAAAGCCCTAAGCCTTCCACAGACTATGTCTTCACTGCCCTCACCTCTTAGTTCCTTACCACTAAGGCTCCCCACCTTGCATATATTTGCATTTGCCTCCATTTACAATCCTGTACATTTTTCTCAGGGGTAGACAAAGGGGCAAAGATGGAGAGATGCCATGACTTACATGGATCTTAACCAACTTATGACATTGAGGAATTCATGTGTGTGGGTGGATGGGAGGATAAAGTGTTGGACCAATTTCAGCAAGAACCTTGAGAGAAGCCAAGTCAAACCCATGGTTACGCAGGAAGCTAATAAATGACGCCAGCCCTAACCCTGTAAGAAAAGAAGCGGGCTGGTGAGTTTGCAGGAGGCTGCTTCCTTTCGAGGAGGAAAAGGGGGAAGGAAGTTTCTCTAGAAATCCCACTAGAATTTCAGAAATTTGCCCCTTTATTGTCAACTACACAGAATCAAGATAAACCTTATAGCATGCCATAGCTCCGTCAAACAATGAAATGGGCAGACTAACTGCCGAAATGGAGACGCTGTCGGTTCAGAGACTGACAGTGCCCCTGACTCATGCCATCAGAGGAAGGAAAGAACAACAATAAAGAAAGCAGGGGCTATTTCTCAGAGGGCACCCCATGACTTCTGCTAGCACATGCCAGGAAAGAAGGACACTGCACATTTTTAGCTGAGGAATGTGCAGCTAGAACCATCATTTGAACTTAAAAGGGCCGTTCACAGCTTTCTCTACCAACTATAGTCAATTCATGTGGGGAAACGAAGCATTGCAAATTAAAGGAAAACTTGATTAGCAAAGGAGGAGGAGGGGATATCACCCTTTGCAGGACTGACACTTGTCTCCCGAAAAATGGGGTTTTATGGGTGGAAGCAGGAAGGATTTTCTCGAAATGGTATTTCCCACTATGGCACTCACTCTGTCCTTGCTCACCCCATTTTGCAGGCGCTTGTTCACCAGGCTCAGGCCATTTCCAAGCAAACTGCCAGGTTCCTGCTTCTGATCTAATGCAAGTCAGGCTTCTACCTGCCTTCAGTTCCCTTGGCCCAAAATCAGCAATGCAAACCCAGGAATTCAAATACCATCAGTTTGGGGAGGGGGCTGGTGGTGTTTGTTTTTAATAACAATCAGCTTTGGGTTATTTTTATCTGCCTTCTGGTTCCTGAGTCTTTCAGGCATAACCAAGTCACACTTTCAGATTACATGGGGTGGAGTTCACACAAACATAAGGACTAGAAACACGCCTTTGAAACAAAGCTAAAATTCTCAAGCAGTTATTTAATTCCCAAAGACTCGGCAACTAAACAACCCAAAAATATCACTATCCTCACCAGAAAATGCTGGTGCTGCAAATCCCCTCCTCCTACATGTTTCATATTCACATAAAGGAAGTTTGACTTGAGAGCTGAGTAAAGAGAATCAGGATATAGTCCAATGACTTAAAGAAACTGTTACTATCCCAAATCTGCAATAGAGAGCAAAATCATGAGTCTATTTTCCCTGAACAAACGGGGTTTGCTTGAAGCAGGCAGGAATCACATGCTGTAAAAAGTCAGGAAAAAGTCTGGACCAAAGCCCAGAAGGAATATACACACGGGCAAGGTTAGAAGGACTCCTCTGCCCTGCTTTTGCAGGGCTTTTGAGCCCACCATTGTCTAGTCAGAACGATGGCAAAACACAGGGATTTGAGAATAGGGGAAAAAAGTAACCATCACCTCGGTAGCTTCCTGGTTGCACTAGTCTGAAGTGATTCCTGCGCCTGCAGGGAAGACCAGAATACGCAGGATCCCACACGCACAGGGTCGAGGTCAAATTCTCCATGTGCTGCCCTGTTCCACATCCTCCTGCAGAAGGCTGGGCTGGCCAGAAAAGCCAGAACATTTCAAACAAACTTAACATTGTCCACAGCTAATCAGATGTTTCCTAAAACACTGTGTAAGCTGTGCGGCACACATACACCTCCTGCTGGATCAGGCCTTTATTTCAAAAAGCTGTAGCTATGGAAGAAAGGAGCTGAACTCTTTTACAAGGCATTAAGTTTCATTTGCAATTACTTTGGATTTTATTGCACTACTGAATATAACAGGTTCATTAACTGGGCCAGCAACATTGTATCCATATGCCTTTTTAATAGAGCTTTTCTGTTATTGTTTCCTTATTGGTCTTTTCCCTTTTGCAACATGCAACTGGATTTTACTGGCGTCCAGCTTTTGCAATAGGTCCCAGGTGGCTCCTCCAAGAACCTTATTTGTTAATTTGATGGCTGAACTGGTGTACAAGGAATGAAAAATACTTCATGAAATGCCCAAGATGCTACTTCACAGCAGCGGCAACAACCCAGCAAGTGTTCCCCAGAGTAAGCCCACTGGGCAAAGCAGTACCTTGTCCAGTTCATCCCGGGAAGGAAGGTACTCTTTGCTGACAGACCTACTTTCCTCTGCAACCCACCATGACTCCAGTAGGATGAATGGAGGAGAGCCATAACAAATCACCCCACGAGAGTCACAGTGAACTGAACACGCATGTGCTGCACAGGGACGGAGCCACAGCAGACAACGTGACAGGGACAGAAGACGGGGCTCCTGCAAATGTAAGCTTCAGAGCACCTGCAGGACTTAAGCGTGCCTGGAAGACAGGCAACAACTGAAAGAATTGGGCCCTAAATTTGACAAGCCATGGAGTTTCCATAGAGAACATATTTTTTTCAGGGCAAAACCTCAAAAAAATTCTGGTTCAGACCAACAGTTTCTACTAGGAATGTGATGACCAGGTTTTCAAAAGAACTGAGCACTCACCAGCATCCACTATGCTAAGTGCTTTCAAGAGCTTGAGCTCCTTTGAAACCCTGGTTCCCCGAACAAGATACCAGCAGCTGATGGTTAAACATGAAGGGCATACACTGTTCTCTTGCTCTTGCCTTGTTAAATAATGCATTTCTTTCTACAGCGGATAAGCACTGAAAAGCCTCATGGAAGAAATACATCTAAAGGAGGGATTGGAATAGAGAGATAAGCCGATGGTGGAGAAGAAAGGAGTTCCACTTGCAGAATTCCATGTCAAGAATTTTTTAAATGAAAAATAACCCCCCCCAACCCGAAACGCCAAATTATCACAAGCAAAACATTCTGTGTAAGAAAGGACTGATTCTGACGGATATTTCTGACTAGCGGGAAAACGGGGAAAAGGTTTCAGGTTTTTGTTTGCCATGATTCTTCGTTTCAATGTTCTGTTTAATCTACACTTGGACAAGACTTGAAAATAAAAATAGTAAAAATTGAAATGAGATGTTTCTATTGTTCAGATCATATGTCGCCTGGGGCTTTAGGTTTTGGGGTGGGGAGCGCTATTTTGTTTTAAGATTTTTGAGAAGAGACATTTCTATCCTGATTTAGGAGATTACTTGATTTTGGCTATTTTTCTTGTCCTAAGAAATTCTCCTGAGATGGAAATCATGGTGAGCTCTGTTCTAGACCCAAGTACAAGGAACACAGTATCAAAAGGCATCACCACCCGAGAGTACTTCCTTTTGCTGAAATAGAATCCCAAAACATTTGCTTTGCCAAGAATAAGAGAAAGAATAGAAACAGGATGCTCTTGCTGGGGTTACAAGCCGCCATTAACGAATGTAACCTCCTCCTCTCCCAGAAGAGAACATCTCACGCAGGCTTATTGACTCAAGACTGCTCAAGTCGAGCAGAAGTTGCAATGCTGATAAACCACAGCACTGATGAGAATCCTTCACCTCTCCTCAGCACTTTTCCCCCCTTACCTCCTCAAGTTTTCCCTTACATTGATAACAATGAAACACAGAAAGGGTTTGATCTGAGGAAGCCCTGCTCTGATATATCCCTCTAGCCCCCCCCCGCCCCCAAACCCCCTTCATGTCACTCCTCACCTCTCCCCTTCTCAAAGCCCAGTGGAGCCCTGTTCAGCATCTTCTCCACTGGTGCTCTACTAGTACCCTGGACATGAAGCGGTGCAGGTATCTCCACGTGCAATCCGGCACCAAATCTGAACTCTTCAGTGCTTTCTGGAACACCCAGAGCTATCTTCAGAATCCCAAACAAATACATTAATTGCTTTCAATTTATCAGCCTCAAATCATTCTGTCTAATTACCATTCATCTAGAGTTTGTGTTTTTAATGGTTTATGGGTATTGTTGGTAATCTTTTAATTTCTCATTAAAAACAATATCTTGTACGCACTATGTGTGAAAAGCCCTAATCCGATAAATCAAGCAAGAGTAACACAGTTAAAAGGAAATCAGTGGAACAATATTTGGGTTTATATATTTCTGCCAGTCAATTTGTAATTAAAAGTTGCTACTTTAAAAAACACAGTTGTTGCTGTGAAAGCCATTATCAGTCAGCATTTTCATATGAATACTGCTTTAATTAATTAGCAAAAGTAAATACATTGTATATCAAAAACCGCTTTCCCACTGAACCCGTGCGTTCCAGAACAAAAGGCTTAATAAACCACACAAAAGAGGGACAAATTAGCTGATCCCACCCTCCCTTTTCAGGTTTAGAGTCTTTTAAAGTTCTCCAAGGTTTTTTCCCCCCACACTTGCTTTTTTTTTTTTTAATACATTGTTTGTTTTTCTTTAGAAGTGCGTATGGGAGAGAAGATGCTACACAAACACAAAACATGCCATTCAAATGAAATGATTTGGAAATCAGTTTTGCTGGTTCTTAGAAAACAAGAGTGTTTATGATTATTAAAAACCAAATGTAATTACGATCACATACAACACAGTCCCTTTGGAACAAATTATTTGGTGAACATTAAGGGGTTAGAGTTTGATTCACAAAAGGAAATGATGTGTCTGAAAAATTCTTTTGTCTAGGGGCTTTCCAGCAACTGGAGACAGCAGGAGAAAATTCTCTGTTTTCATCAATAAGCTGGAGAGAAAGTGTGGATGAACAGTGTCATTTCAGACTAAGGGCTATGATAAGAACACCTTAAAACATCAATGGCATCTCTTATCTCATGTGTCTTTAACAAGAAACAAGTGTCCCGCCATCTCACTGGCAAACAAATCACTCACCTCATCCTTCTCTTGCTGAAGTGCTGGGAGCACTTCAGCTCCTGTGGGAGCAGGGTCCACCCACGGGTGAGGAGCAGAGCGAGGAGCAGGCACCTTAGCTGATTGATGACTGTGGCCAGGGCTGGGCTCCCACAAGGCGGCAGGCTTGAAAGGCAACCTGATGGTGGGACCACGCACACAGATGTAGAACCTGACCTAAACAAAGAAACCCAACTGAATAAGGCTCTGTCTGTTGGGTAAGGCAGAGTAATTCCCCCAATTTCATTCGACTTACCTAGAGAGCTGGAATTCACTGCACAGTGATGAACAGCAACCTCAGCAGGCTGAGTCTCACCACCTTTTCAACAGCGTAAACACATATTGATCAATAGGTGAGCCCAAGGAGTGTGAATACCAGACTGAAAGAGGTACAAGGGGACTCAGTGGAAAAATGCAATTGTCCAAGGGACAATTTTTTGCATATCCTTTCCATGACAGTACTGGAGGTTTTCCCCCGAAGGATACCTCCAAAAATAAAGATCAACACTAGGAAGATGACGATATTGGACTAGCTAATTGTATGGCTATTAACAACCCTTGCAGGCATCCAAAACTTCACTAACATAGAAAACCCAAGGGTGCACTCAGCCAAAGGCAGTTTGCAGTCACCAACTCCAACCCTCTCCAGCAAATTTCCTTTCTCAGCAGATATTTCATCCCTCCCACTCAGTCCTGACTCTTAGCCATCTTCCCACTTGCACCAGATACTCAGCACGCTTCCTTGCAAAGTAGATGGCAAGCAAGCTTCCTTCTTGAAGGAATTACTGAATCCTCCTCCTCTGTTCTTGGATGCATACAAAGATCTAACGATCAGTCCCAATCCCATATGTTCTGCCTTTCTTATGCTTTCTCTTCCCTTGTACGCCTAGACTGCAATGCCTTTGGGTAAGAGACAGAGTTTTTCGCTCTGACTCATAACTGCGCAGTGCCACGCACACCAACAGGGCTCTCAGTGATCACAATTAATACTTCAAGATGACTTAAGAACCCAGATGATTTTGAAGGTTGTCCCCCTGCTCACTCAGTTCCTTTACACCATCACATTGCAACAGCAAATTTCTTCAGACTTTCCAGAGAGGAAATGTTCATCTTTACACCTTGCCTTTCATCTAAGGGGTTCCATGCAACCCGTTTGATACCCTATGTCCCAACCTCGATCCCTCACGCACCAATTCTGTCTGAGCCATAAATTGACAAGAGACACATCTGCTTCTTTGGAGTCCCAGCATGACCTGGACACCAGAACATTGCAACCTTTCTGGGGAGACAAAAGTCATGCTGCTAATCAGTTGTTGGCTTCTTGCATGGGCTGAGAGACCAGCCCCAATCTCACTGGGGTGGGATGACATCTCATTGGGTGATTACTCTCCTGCTGACGTTTTTAGTAGGATAAGGTATTTACTCCTCACTTACTCCTCAGTCAGTGCGTAGTCTTGTTAGGTAGGTACCATTAAATCCAGCCAGGATCCCCCCAGCAAAAGCCAGATTTCACCAGCCACAGGGGAGGTGTCTGTGCAATGCCCAGGGATGAAACAGCGCAGGGTGGGATGCCACGAGCAGCACCAGGCTGAGGGATATTTCAGCCCAGAGAAGCATGTGCCTCATGCAGCCCTTCAGCGCAGGCATTCTTTTCCCTTCACATAACTGCATTGATTTTTATCATTGTTATATTTGGTTCAGCCGCCCATCTGGAAAGTTCTTGCCTCCCCCGGCCCCCATAAATAACCAAACCCAGCTCTAACCAAAGGCAGTTGACAGAATCAGCCCCATTGCCCTTTGGCAGTTCTTCCAGGAATTTTTAGGGTTTTTACCAGTCAGGAAAAGGCTTTGATGCTTTGGAATCAGGATTTTATGAAGATCATTTTGTAGGGTTCAGCCAACTCATGAAGTGTCAAATGGGGGGCACTCTTTCATCTCATCGCTGGATGGGGAAAAGATCCTCCCTCTTACCGGAATGAGGACTGGAGAGGGGGGAAACAGAGAGATGAAGGTTCATCCATAGAGGGGAGGGTTTCTTTTCTCTTGGTAGAGTCCACCCACCACATTCCCATCATACTGATTGCTGCAGTCCTATCTGTCTGCTCTGCAGGCTACATCAGATAAGAGGAGAACTGCCTGTTCGCTCTGGTTCTGATCCTGTGCTGCAGGGGCCTCCCAGCCGCAGAGCCAGGCTCTTCTTCACCCTCCTTTTCCAGCTGCCTTTTTCAATGACTGCTGCGTTGGTAGGGATGCTGTCAGGAAACCTGCCATTTGCAAAGAATGAGACAGTAATCAAGACCAGCCTAAGGAAATTTCATCTTCCACTTTGCACTTATAAACACCCGCTACAAAAGAGAGCAAGGAAATCCCTGTGCTTTCTCAAAATTTATGTGCAAATTCCTATCCAACCATGCCAGGGCTGTTGAGGGCTTAGTTGCCATTTCCCCCTGAGCTAGTCCCATTGTGGATGGCGTTCATTCACGCTGATGGACTGTCATTTCTGAAATTTGCACCTCTGTTGCCTCAATAATTGCAGATAGCACTTGCTCAGAAGCTGCAGATACCAACGAATGCCTATTTGGCAGAACTTAGAAGGGCTCTGCAGGGCTGCGGGCTACACAGCCCATCTTCATCTACAAGCTGATATTATTCCACCCAGAATAATAATTATTCGGAGTAGCTGAGTTGCCCAACAATTGCTTTTGTATCCTCTCTCATGGGTGGGCATGGTTGCATTGTCCCAGTTCACCTCAGCACAAATACCAACTTCTTTGTCTGGGTAGTTTGCTCAGGTCAGGCTATTCACAAACCGTTCCTTTGCTGACTGTCCTGTTTGCTATGGCCTGTCACTCATGGCCTTTGTGCAGATCAGGCCCACAGTCACGCATGTGAGATTTGCAAATGCCAATCTCTCTATCACCGAACACACTGAAGACCATTCAAGACCAGTGAAAACGCTGAGATGCTCCATCATTATACTCAGACTCAGTTTACAAGATTGTTGCTCCAACTCAGAGGCCCCAGATTTAATCTGGGGTATCTCATAACTCCAGCAGCCAAGAAAGGTGTTTGTGGGAGTAAGTCTGAGCAAGAGAAAAATCCAAGTTATTTTGCTGGCATACCCACTGGTTTAGGCTACCCCCCAATTTAGCATGTTAATATGCACAGACATCCCTTCCTGCGCCCATGGAGACTATGATGATATATTAGACAAAATACTTAAGTTGCTCTTGGTTTCTTACAGGAGGACAGGGAGCAGTAACGTCACAGTGCTCTGGCAGATGTGCAGACACCAGACACACATACTACAGGAGGAGTGGAAATAGCAAGCAGGACACATCCAGAGCTTCTACTCCTCCTCTTTTGCAAAGCAGAAGCCAAAGGCAATGTCAGCAACAGTCCCAAGGGAGATTACAGCAAAAAGGCTGACCGTGATGATATCCTGCTTCATTCATGTTCTTGCCACAACCAAACACAAATGGAGACCAGTCCAGGGTTCATCAAAATCGTGGTCCAACACAAGGCACGCAGACAGCATGAACACACACACACTGCTGGCACGGGGGGCTTCTGCTTTATCTGCAGGGTGCTGCTGAGGCTTAAATGGGCACACATGGCAGAAAATGTTTTAACATGGTCACATGCCTCTAACACATTGCTTTCCAGTGGGACAGCCTCCACCATGCCCGAGAACGTGAAAAAACTACTGAAAGAAGCCAAGCAGTCTCACAGACATTTCCCAGCTAACTGAATACCAGCGAGTTTCACTGGGAAATTGCCCTTTGGTGCTGTTACATCAAGTAGGTTTCTACATATCAAGACTTTTAGGTCTACTGCTAATGGTGGAAGACTCAGGTACCTGGAGGCAGACCTACTCCAGCACTGCAATTTCCAGCTCTGTATGTATGACCTTGAAAAAGTTACTCAACTCTTCAATGGCTGAGCTGTTTAACTGCAAAACAAGGCTCTTCCAGCTTTTGGCTGTCTTGTCTGTTTAGACTGTAAGCTCTTCAGGGCAGGGACTGTCTCCTATTAAATGATCATAACTCTCTCTTAATTAGGGTCTTCTACGCATCCAGGGCACTCACAAAAATGTCATAAAACAAAGGCTTTCTAATAAATTCTGGGGAATTCTAGATTCTGATCCAAAACTGCTCAGTGGTTTTCCCAGCTGAATATGGTGCCGAATCCCTTGTTAGAGTGTGTGTGTTAGAGGGGGGAGGAGGGAGACTCCTTATAATTTAAAGAGATTGCATAAAAGACAGTTTAAGTCCTTGTGGCTGTATATTTCTTTTAATTAGTTTACGCACAGTGCATTTGCATGGGAAGATGCACAGCGTGTGGACAGACTTAATTAGGAGAACAATACGTTCCCTCTTAAGATAATGACTTGAGGATTATGAAAATTATTATTCCAGATCCATCCATGGGTCATTCGAGGTTCAGTATCCAGCGAACTTTTAAAACGCATTGAGGTCAGCAGTTTGGATACTGTCAGTAAAGTCACTTGATTTTACTGTTGCTTAAATGATTAATTATGAGCAGCGGCTGCAGGCATCCCCCAAGATACACAATAGCCCGAGGACTCACTGCATTTCACATATGCCATCAGCTACTCTGGAGAGACTGATGCACTAAATGGGGCTGTAAGATTCACCGTAGCCATCTGCCAGCAAAGTCTCCTTTTGAGCTCTCCTCTCTCCCTTCCACGAGTCCTTTTGCCTTTTTCTTTCTGGCTGGGGAGGCAAGAAATTTCTTTGTTAACGAATCTTCGTAGCTGGAGAACCAAGACAATTAGGTGAGCGTTTTAGGACACAGCTCAGTAGCCCATGTGAAACAAGACACAACACATGCCATTTTAGAGCAAAGTACCTATGGGCAACTGAGCTGGAGACATCACCTCAGTGTACCTCAGCTTTAACTCATAGTTTGGTGGGTCCCAAAAAAGGCATCTTTTCTGCCTCTCTCTGAATCACAATCTACTCTTAGGAAAGTGCAATCATTTAAAAAGTGCTCCTGCACCTTATCAGGATAGATAGGAAAATAGTCCTCTTTGAAAGAGTTTCAGCGAGGACTGTATTTTCCAGCCAGCTCAGTTCAAATAACCTGAGAGCCCATCCTGCTCCTTCTCTTCAAAAAATGGTTGCCATTAGGGTAAACAGCCTCCCCTCTGCAACAGGGTGTCCTGGAGTGGGGCACCCCTCTATCCCAAAGCTGTACAACTCCAACTGTCAAGATTATGGAAGCTACTATCCTCAAATCTGAACCACCAGGTGCAGAACAGACAGAAACCCCATCTTTCACCTTAAAAGCAGAGCCACATGCACAGTTTACGAGGACATGGACAGCTCTTTCAACATCAAAACCCATGACCCACGTTGGAATCACAGCAATTGCACCTTCTGTATCCTTTCCTTCCACTTGCTCTAGAATGATAAGGCAAGTTTTCCACTCAAATGCAATGAGTGTGAATTAAACCAGGTTTTTTAGTAGCAGTGACAGCAAAAGCTTGGTGAAACCATTACGCGTGATGTTGCACATTGTTTTTAGAGCTGAAGAAAGAGCATTTCTGGAGGGATGTGGACAGGATAGCTTCAGCTGTGCCTCCCATTGAAAAACCTTGATTTAGGGCAGGCGATCAACAAGCAAAAAAAATCCACATTTCACATATTGGGGATAAGAAAGAGACCATGAAGGAAAGGAAACTTCAAGGAATCATTTTGTGGGCTTAGCATGACTCAGCCCAGTGACTAAATCCCTCCCTGTGCTTTTCTTTGCCATTTTAAGGCTTCCTGAGGCCACGGAGGGTGCTCAAGGCCAACCACGGATGGTTGAGTATCAGAGATCAGCCACAGCAGCTGACATTGCTCGTGCAGCAGGACGCACGGGGCTGCGCAGAGCCGAGGGGCAGGCCTCGCCAGCTGTCCGCGGCATGGCAGTGCCACCCATTTCATAGCCTAGTGCCACACAACGCACACAACAGAGGCAGTGCTCAGCCCAAGCCATTCCCTATCCCTCTTTTCTTCCTCACCTACCTACAAGGGCAGAATTACGCAGCAGAGCACCAAACCCCAGGCAATGGCTGGGCAGAAGATCCATCCCACCACACCTATGATCAGAGAGCCCAGCAAAGTCCAGCTGCTATGAAGATGAGGAGCAGGGGAAAGAAATCAAAATATACTATATAGGATGAGGAGAGAACAGCCCCTCAACTCTGCAGGGTCAATAGATACAGTTTGTGAGCATTGCTCATTGCTCAACCTCTGCTGTTGATAACATGGCACCCAAAACATGCCAGATACTGTACAGGGCAAAGAAAGATGTCCCTGCCCCAAAGAGATTACAATCTAATTCTGATTTTACAGTCATATTTCAAAAGCACAGTGAGATCAAAGCCCTGCTCTCCTCCCCCGGGCTCTCATTCTCTCTGGTGGAATATATCTCGATTCATAAAGCAGAGAAGCAGCATGTCTCGGTGAATACTGCCATTCAGGACACAAAAGAGAATACAGAGATGCCAAAGGTAGTCCTAACATCATGTTAGTGCTCAGGAGAGTAATCCTGGGGGACAGGAGAAGGGGAAACATACAGTAATTATTATTTTTTCATTACCAAAGCAGAGTTTTGTCCAGCTGCAATACAGCCAGCAGCAACAGCATGTGCAATAATCCATGACACTCTAGAACAGAAAATTTTTTAAAAAGAGCTCATTCTAGAAATTAAATGAAACTTCAGGAGACATTATGTGAGATGATCTGAAAATACCTTAAAAATTGGGACAAACATCAGAATCAAGTAACACTCGTTTGGGAATGGACACCCTGATTTAGATTAGTAATCCCAAAGGCAAATCCAATGTTCACTGGTTTCTGATTCATTCACAGATAGTACTGGCAGCATCAGGGCACACTTCAGCACACAGGAGTAAAGACAGTTGTCACCCAAGCACTATCCCCATTGCAACATCTAAGGGTTTCCCGCCCCAGAAAAATCTGCAATTCAAACACTAAATTTGCCCCTGAACTGCTTAATCTGCAAGCTCCAGCAGTCTCCCTGCAACGGGATGCACAGGCAACAGATGTTCAGAAACGGAGCTGGCAGTTTGCACCACCTGAACGTGTGGCTGGGAGCAAGACAGAAAGGATGCACATTGCCTGGGAACATCTGATAATGCCGTGCCCTTCAGAGTCTGCACGGCGGTGAAAGGGCAGGAAAGGGCTTAGAAATAACCAGAAGCTTTCTTCTTCTTCCATAAGTCACTCCTGCTTCAAGGAGCTGCAGCTTTGATTATTAACTGGGCTAGTCAGCTAGATATTTAAATGATTCCCAAAAGTCATTAAGAGCCCAATCAGATATGCAGCGCTTGACTCTAGCACAGGAATGCAGAGAGGGAATTATTTGCATAAACTATGCTTTAGAGAAAACCTCCATGTATTTTATATTTCAGGGTACGGGGAAATCTGATTTAACTGAGTTAAAGAGAAAAAAAAAGAAGCTTAAGCAATTTAAGGGTCACATTAAACATGGAAGAAAGTTAAAAAAAAAAAAACAAAAAACATCAGCTACCATAGGGATTAGGAATAACAAAATATAATGTCAAAGTGCTCTTCCTCTCTATTCTCTGAGCAACAGGCAGCTCCTTTAGATTTCCCTGACTTTTCAGAGAGAAATTTCAGCCTTGAAGTCAAAGCACTGCCTGAAGATCATAGAATCATAGAATCATTGAA
>NW_009201015.1:0-14712 GCF_000690835.1 Fulmarus glacialis | reverse complement strand
TCTTCCAGCTCAGGGAGCTGGGTACCCGGTCAAAAACTGGTCTTACTATTAAAGACTGAGGCAAAGAAGGCATTAAGTACTTCAGCCTTTTCCTCAGCCTTTGTCACTGTTTCCCCCTACATCCAATAAATAATGGAGATTCTCCTTAACCCTTCTTTTGTTGCTAGTGTATTTATAGAAATGTTTTTTATTGTCTTTTACCACAGTAGCCAATTAATTTCTAGTTGGGCTTTGGCCCTTCTAATTTTCTCCCTGCATAACCTCACAACATCCTTGTAGCCCTCCTGAGTTGCTGGCCCCTTCTTCCAAAGGTCATAAACTCTCTTTTTTTCCCTGAGTTCCAGTCAAAGCTCTCTGTTCAGGCAGGCCAGACTTCTTCCCCACTGTCTTATCTTTCGGCACATGGGGACGGCCTGCTCCTGAGCCTTTAAGATTTGCTTCTTGAAGAATGTCCAGCCTTCCTGGACTCCTTTGCCCTTCAGGACTGCCTTCCAAGTGACTCTGTCAACCAGGCTTCTAAACAGGCCAAAGTCTGCCCTCCTGAAGTGCAAGATAGCAGTTCTGCTAACCCCCCTCTTTACTTCTTTGAGAATCGAAAACTATCATTTTGGGATCACCATGCCCAAGATGGCCTCCAGCCATCACATCACCCACAAGTCCTTCTCTATTCGCAAACAACATGTCCAGTGGAGTGCCTTCCCTAGTTGACTCACTCACCAGCTGTGTCAGGAAGTTATCTTCCACACACTCCAGGAACCTCCTCGACTGTTTCCTCTCTGCCGTGTTGTATTTCCAGCAGACATCTGGTAAGTTGAAGTCCCCCACGAGAACAAGGTCTAGAGATTGTGAGACTTCTCCCAGCTGCTTATAGAATATTTCATCTGTCTTTTCTTCCTGGTTGGGTGGTCTATAACTGAATCCCACCATGTTATCTGCCTTGTTGGCCTTTCCCCTGATTCTTACCCATAAACACTCAACCCTTTCATCACCATCATCAAGCTCTAGACAGTCAAAATGCTCCCTAACAAACAGTGCTACCCCACTGCCTCTCCTTCCTTGCCTATCCCTTCTGAAGAGTTTATAGCCATCTACTGCAGCACTCCAGTTGTGCAAGTCATCCCACCATGTTTCTGTGATGGCAACTGTATCATAGTTTTCCAGCTGCACAATGGCTTCCAGCTCCTCCTGTTTGCTGCCCATGCTGCTTACTCTTCACTTTCCTTCATACTTTGCTTTGCAGCAAGGAATGGTAAGTGCATACCGGGCTGTGTAGCCTGCAGGTTGAGGTAGATGATTTCGCTTCTCTATTTGACACTTGTGAGACTACATCTGGACTGCTGTGTCCAGTTTGGGATTCCCTACTCCAAGAAAGACATTGACATACTGGAGTGAGGCCAGGGGTAGGCCACCAAGAGGGTAAGGGGGACTGAAGCATACGACGTATGAGGAAAGGCTGAGTTGAGGGAATTGGGCTTGTTCAGCCTGGAGAAGAAAAAGCTGTCAACAACTGCTTATTGGGAATTGTAAAGAAGATGGACCAGACTCTTTTTGTAGATGGATAGTGATAAGACAGGAGAAAATGGACACAAGTTGCAAGAAAGGAAATTCCAATTAGATATGGAATTGGACTGTTCAGGGACCTGCTTGGAAGAATTCCAGGGGATGTAGCCTTGGAAAGAGGATGGATTCTGAAGACCTGGTTGATTTTCAAGGATCATCTTCCCTAAGCTCAAGAATGGTCCACCCCCATGTGCAGGAAGCCAAGCAAAGGTGCCAGGGGGCTTTCATGGCTGAACAAGGAGCTCCTGATTATACTCAAATCCCCAAACGAAGTATTCAAAAAGTGGAAGCAGAGACAGGTGACCCAGGAGGCATATGGAGGCATATGTCTCTAAGCAGGCAGGGATGAGGTTAGGAAAGACAAAACCCATCTGGAATTAAACAAGGCAAGGGATGTGAAGGAAAATAAAAAGGATCTCTACAGTAGCTAAAGGAAATCTGAGTGGGAATGGGACCTGGAGACAGAAGCCCTGGAAAAGGCTAAGGCCTTCTTTGCCTTGGTTTTTACTGGTAAGAGCAGCCTTCAGGAATCCCAGGACTTTGAGACCAGTGGGAAAGTCTGGAGCAAGGAAAAACTTAACCTCAGTAGAGGAGGATCAGGTTAGAGTATATTTAAACAAACTTGACATACACAAGTCCATGGGACCTGATGGGTTGCACCTGATGGGTGCTGAAGGAGCTGGCTGATATCTTTGCAAGGTTACTCTTGATTATCTTTGAAAGGCCAGATTAGAGATACAGACTAGATAAGTGGACAGTGAGGTGGATTAAAACTGGCTGAACTTCTGGGCTCGAAGAGTTGCAACTGGTGGCACAAAGTTGAGGTGGAGGTAAGTGGATAGTGGTGTGATACTGATACTGGGGCCAGTACAGTTAACCTCTTTATTATTGTCCTAAATGATGGGACAGAGTGCACCCTCTGCAAGTTTGCAGGTGATACAAAACTGGGAGGAGTGGTTGATACATCAGTTGTCTGTGTTACCATCCAGAGGCACCTCAACAGGCTGGAGAAATGGGCTGACAGGAACCTCATGTAGTTCAACAAAGGGAAATAGAATGGAATGGAATGGACTAGACTAGACTAGACTAGTTCAGTTGGAAGGGACAATCATCATCATTATCAGTCCAACTGCCTGACCACCTCAGGGCTGACCAAAAGTTAAACCATGTTATGAAAGGCATTGTCCAAATGCCACTTAAACACTGACAGGCATGGGTCATCGACCACCTCTCTAGGAAGCCTGTTCCAGTGTTTGACCACCCTTTTGGTAAATGTAAAGTCCTGCCTGTGAGAAGGAATAACCTCATGCACCAGGACACAGTGGGGACTGACAGGTGGAAAGCAGCTTTGCAAAGAAGGCCCTGGAGGTTCTGTTGGACATGAGACAGTAATGCGCCCCTGTGGCAAAGATGGCCAAAAGACTTCTGGGCTTCATTAGGAAGATTATTGCCAGCAGGACGAGGGAGGTGACCCTTCTCCTCTACACTTAATTTCATGAAAAGGAAAAAAAATGAGTCAAGAGGGAAGTAAATTTTGACAACTACACTTTCCCTCTCAATTTTGAGTGCAAAACAGGTTTATTCTGTGTCTTCCTCTTAACTGTTTTTTCTGACTGAAATACTAGGCATTTCCATTATTTCTATCACATTTGCTAAACAAGCATAATTCAAACTGTAATATTCAATGAATTACCTCCTTCACCTTCCTCACATCTGTATAAATGTTCATCAGTTCCTCAAACACCACTCCCAGACTGTCCATTTTGGTTCTGACAAAACTGCTTCCTTCTGTGCTAAACATACAGGTGACAGTACTGAAGAAGTAAGCAAATAAAAAACCTGGCAGATGACCATATGGTCATCTTTTGCAAATGACAAAATCATGAACCTTGCTATGTCACTGGTGGTACAATCATCAGATACAGAAATCTATGTGTTCTCTTGTGCCCAAGTAACAAACACATATCCCAGTCTAAGCAATTTGACAGTGTCTGACCTGCAGATGGGAAAACCTGTGTATGAACCAATAAATCTGGCTATTAAAAAGCAAAAAAGCTGAAACGAAGCTGGGATTTTATCATTTCATTGAATCAGGTCATTAAAGTTGAGTTATAGCCCATAACAAACCAAAAGGATGAAATTATGAAATGCTGGTTCTTTGCCAAAAAAATTAAAGCACTATAGGTTTATTTTTATCTCAGAAAGTCAATGTTCGTTCACTTAGCAGCTTTCCCAGGTGCAATGAAAATTTAAATGGAAAGCTCTAGGCAGTATTATTAAATGGTTTCCTCACTCTTTGATAGAAAAACACGCAGAACACAGATATCTTAGTACATAATATGTATAGATAATGGACCCACATAACCCTGGTGGGATAGAAATGGGCTGAGTGAGGAGAAACAGATAGTTGCCTGTTGCAAGAAACTTAGTTTCTTTCTGCCCTCCTGGTTTTTGAAAGAAAACAGAGAAAACTGTGTATATAATTCTCGCTTATAGTTAGTTTCTGTTTCTTGAAAACAGGCTAAAATCTGTCAGTTGTACTTCATGTTTTCAGTGGAACTTCTCCAGTGAAACTTTCATCTTTAAATCCTGCAAAGTATCACAGTATCTTCAAACATATATGAGAAAATACACATGATCAGACATGGAAAGGAATATTTTTTCCTCTTGATGAATGCTACAGTCTCCTGTTAGACAGAGTTTTGGTGCACTGGTGCATGGGACCCACCGTAGAGGGGAGGGCAGGTGGGAAACTATGGAAACTTGACCTTGCAGTAGCTGTTTTTAGTATCCCCCAAGCCTTTGTGAGAAAAGAAATTTCTTGCACATGGACTTGTGATTGCAGTGTTATCTAGCGAGAAGATGACTTAGAAGTACTTCCAGGAATGTTCTTCTTTAGACATGGCAAGTAACAGTGAACTTGGGGCCAAAAATCCTCTTCACTCTAAAGGAAACCAGTAAACCAGTCAATCTCATGGCACTTAGCAGTGTAAAGATCATATCACAGAGATTGTATTCAACTTGTGCTCAAAATCAGGAAGCAAGCTGTACCCCAACCTCAATCATTAGGTTCTAAGTCCCAAGTCCATGCACCCAAGCTGGAAAGCTTAGGAGTTTTCCATATTAATAAGAGAACATAAATAGTGAATTTTGAACTACTTGTGCAGTACATGGGAATGGGTTGCACTAGCAATATCTGTTTTTACTAAAAATAGCTTATAATGTTTTATAAATTAGTGACTCAGAAAATTTGAAAGAGGAGAGGAGAGGAGAGGAGACGGGTATATTTCTCCGTCTATACAAGTATTTTTGTGTGCAGTTCATGTGTGGATTGTAGTGTAGTACTATGCATGTCCCAATAAGATAAGCAGTGGATAGACATTGGCCCAAGGCACATTTTTGAAAATGCTTACTTGTATGTCAAAGATTCAAAGCAACTGCACAGAGCACATGCATCTTACTCCTTAACATATCGGGCAACACAATTTAGAGGTAAAACACTACCATTGAGAGGACTGAAAAAATATTTTAGCAAATCTCACATGGTTGTAATAAGCAGAAATTCTATTCCCTTGTTCAAAACTGAGGGTTTCATTTCCACATACAAGCTTTTTCTTCAGTCTTTTAAATTCTGAAAAAAATCCTCTATTAGAGAAACAAAAATAAATCTGTCAAAACAAGGGTAGAAAAGGCAAAGAAAATTTTTTTCATCTTTAATTGACAAGTGTCTAACACAGTCATTTTCTGCTTCATTTATCTGTGGCTGAAATATAACAAAACATCTCAAAGGGTTTTCAGTGACATGTAAGAATAGGATTGTAGAGTTTAATAGTCACAGCATTTCAGGATCATGTAATATTCTGTCACCTAGCAGAAGGACAATGTCAGAAATGGACAGTTATCCTTATTCTTATGGAACGTATAGCAACTGTGATAATTCCTCCTTAAAATGGTTTCACTTCCCATGATTGCTTGATCATTGGGCAAGATAGCTGGTAGAAACAGTACATTAGCCTCCTTTTAGTTATACCCTTGTACAAAATTCAAAAAACCTACTTTTTCATTAGGAGATAAGTCTGTGAATAATTTTCAGTAGGTTCATAATTTCTATGCATGCAATTTAGTAAATAATACCAATAGTTCCAATTACAATTTGGAAAGATTTTAGAAAATTCTAAATTTTGAGGTTCCCTTCTACATCTTAGCATAGGGTTGTTTGTGGTTTTGTTTTTGTTTGTTTGTTTGTTTAGAAACTCATTTTAAATTAACTGAAAAAAAAAGAAATATTTTGGATTAAAAAGTTTTCCTTAGAAAGGAAAAAAATATAAATCTAAAAGGAATTCATAAGAAGAATCAGTTTGAATTAAGACTGCGTGTTTGTTCTTTTGGTTTAGTTATTTTATTTTTTTCTCTGTAACATTTATTGTATGAAATATGAACAATCTAAGCTTAAAACTACCCAACCTAGTCCTCAAAGTAGAGGAATGTCCTTGAATATTCAGTGTTAGCAGTGGTTAGTTGTTATGGTAAGAATTGCAGAATGTAAGTATGGACAGTTCAATTTAAAACACCTCTTTCATTGGGAAAGAAAAAGACACAGCGCATACGTTCTTCAGAATTATTTTTTCACTGCTTTTGCTGGTTTGTGGTTTAACATTTCCATGCATCTTTAAAAACCCCAGGCATAACCCTCAGGCAGACTAAACACACAAAACATACCAAAGTCGATGTTTTGTGATTTCCTGCCTGCTTTCAGGGTATCGGAATTAATTAAATCTGAAGCCTCTCTAAAGCAAACATCCCACCCCAAATGTAAGATCTCTGTTTTTATATTTGCTTGGAATATTCTTCCCAACACATTTGCTCGTTACTATTTGCAATGGGCTAACGTGTCAGTTTCCTGCTGTTTCACAGGCCCACAGCAGTAGAAAAATAGAGTACATGTGAAGCCTCTTAAATTGTTTATGCACCAACAGGGCAAAACTGCTGTCCCTGCAGTTCTCAACACTTCATTTGCTCTCCCCGTTCCCACCTTGCGCCACGACACGCTTACTGAAAATGTTCTCTGCCCCTGCAAAGCTGCTCAGCTGTGTTACAAGAGCAGAAGGGCAGCCACCTTAGCTCTCTGGTTTGTGAAATAAAAGAGGGCTAGGGATTGATCTTTCACAAGGCCAGTGGCTTCAGCTATCTTCCTAACTCCCTGACAAGGACTTCTCTCAGGAGGAGCATCTTTTGCAGACCAGCCTGCAGCTGGGGAGACTGAGGGCATGGAGTTGGGGGAGGCAGGAAGGAAACAGGCACGCTGGAATAGGGTGTCTGCAAGAACATAGCCTTTATCACACACGCTGTTTCCTTGTATTTTGTTGCTAGCTCACTATGAACGTTTAGATGGACAAGTAACTGCAATTGCTATAAAGTGCTTGTAAAGATATGTTAGAAAATGGTAATCTAGAATAATACGTTGGACATACACTACCAATAAGGAACTTCAATTTTTAGCACATGAATTTTAAATTGACAATTTTTCCCTAGAGAATGCAGCTGCACGTGTTTTTTTAAAGAATCCTCAGATATCAGAGAGGAGGGGTAAGTGCAAAGAAATCTTCAGATAGGCAAGCAAAATGATTGTAGCAGAGAATTTAGCTATAGTTACCAAACAGTGCAGTAAGGAGATAACAAGTGTTACTTCATTGACAACTCTTTTTCTAATATATTGCAATATTCTGACTGTGAGATATGACTTTATGTAAACAAGCCTATAGCATAAATATAGTATATAAAAAGAGACTTATTAAAACAAATGCTTAAACTAGTTTGTAAGATTTTATTTAGAGCATGACTAAATGAGTTCAGCTAAATGACTAAATGAGCAGCTTCAATTATGCAATCCTTCCCTGTGCTTCACAAAATATAAGATTTTTGGATTTATATCTTCACCTTCTACAAATTATTTGAAATTAGCCAGCACTGTTACCCTGAAGAAATAAAACATGCAATTGGTAAGATCATATTGTTATGAAAATCCCTTTATAAGCACAATATAAGAGTGATTGTGTAGCTTGCACCGATTTTCACATCTGAGCAATTCAAATCTTGAGAAACATATTTCTCATCTATATGGACTATTGGTTTTATGCTTTCTTTTCTAAAGTTTTGATTTAATAAGCATGGTTGTTGAATTCTGTTATTGGAGAATGATAATTCAGAAATAACTCTTTTCTTGACTGAAGGAGTTCTTGATGCACTATATATTAACGCACACAGAAATCTCCTATAAGCTTGGAGTTACTAATAATATAACACAATACAGCTGAACTGTATAGAATAAAATAATGAATCCACTGTCAACCAGCCTGAGTGTATATTGCCCTTTTAAGAGCTATGAGGGATGTGATAAATTTGTGATATTCATCAAAATACCATGTTCAAAGGAACATATGATCACTTCCAACCTTGTATGCTCATTTTCAAGGTTATGGATCTGCATACACTCATTTTCGCATTATTTTGTTTTTGCTGGCAGTAAAATTTTTCAATGGATTTTTTCATTGAGAAAAATGAAACTACAATATTGCAATACCATTTAAATATTCCTTGGCCATCAAAAGTACATCATTGTAAGTTGTTATGTAAAATAAATACAAATTAGTTTCTAGTACTTCCTGCAAAAAGTTCCGCCCTGTTAAGAGTGTATCGATTTATATTACATTAAATCCTGCAGTTGTCCCTTATTTTTCTTTCTTGTACTGACTATTACTACCATGAACTCTAGCCATAAATCAAGACCCTGCTGTAAAAAAAGACTGTGAGAAAAAAACAGGACAAAAGAAAGCATATAGACTGAGCATAACAGGAGAATGGAGAGAAGCTCCTTGTTCACAAGGAGTGAACCAAAAATTGATAAGCATAATAGGCAATAGAGATATGTAGCACATGAATAGCACAGATGATGCCAATTTTGCTGTTACTTTGTGGACATCATTTCAGCAGATTTGAAAGAGGTTTACTCCAGGATACTGCTAATAAGAATGAGGCGCAGACCGATAATGGAGGCTGGTTGTGAGCCAGTTGCATGTTTGAAGTGACCTGATGAGAGGAGGGGATAAGCTGTGAAGGTAACAGAGAGCTTATGTTTACTTTAATAAAAAATGGGATCCGATGGAGGACTGGAAAAGGAAATTAAAAAACAAAACAATACAAAACAACAGGTTGGAAGAACAATCTTTACAGCATTCTGGAAACATCAGCAAGATTGCTGAACAAAAGCAAGATTGCATTGGTCAAGGCCAGAAAAGGATGACACATGATTCTTGCAGCCTGGCTAAAAGCATGTCAATGCAGGAAAAAGGTATATATTTGATATAATGTACAATTAGCTTACAATACTTGGGTGTAACCTGGAGGAAATTCCAAATGGAGACTAATATCTGCAGTTTATACAAGACCTTCTGATAGGAAAGATGGTGCTGCTGTTCAAAATGTTACAGAGAAAGGTAACAGAGAAAGATTTTGCAGGTAAATTTAAGAACAGGTAACCTGGAGGTATCAGAGAAACAAGGTTTTAGCTTGAGTGGAAGGAAACAGAATTGGTATTGATAGTAAACTACGTACCTTCCCAGTAGAAAAAATAGTAAATTAGATTGCTGTTAGATGAGATTACCCCGAGGTATGGCATAGAGGAAGGAGGGAATGGACCAGGACAGACCCTAGAGGGCCTTCAGCTAAAACTACTATATTGGAAGGGAAATAGAGAAGCAGAGAATCAGAAAAGAACAGAGGCCTGGGAGCAGAGATTGAAAAGATTTAAAGAAGAAGAAGATAGAGCTGCTGAAAGTGAGGGAAAGATAGAAGAAGGTAAAAATAAAGTCCTTATAGTATAATTCGGCTCTGAAAAATCATTCTCATGAGGGCTGTTTCATTAGAGTGGGATTAGAGGTTACAGGAAAGAATTGGCAAATAGCTCAGCATGGCAATTGCAAAGTGTGTACTCTGTGAACTTACTTCACTGGCAACATAAAGGTTCAGCTGCTCAAAAATTAGACATCTAAGTGTGAGCGAGTTACCTTAGGCTCCCTTTCTAGCTAATTTATGTGATCTATCTTAAGAGATGATGAATCAAACTCTGGAAGGAGCTTCAATTGACTTGAAGGGGGACACAGACACAGAGCAATTATATGCACAAATTAAGGCAGAAATCCTATCATAAAGATCTGTGTAAATCTGGCTTCAGGTCATTGTTCTCTCCTCTTTTATGTTCTTCCATGAGTTGGCTTTGACTACACTGTTTGTGGGAAGAGGACCAAGGACTCTTAATTTCTTTTCAGTATTAGAAATATAACTTTTTTTTCAACCAGCTTAAGCACAGATCTTAATAGCTACATTATTTGTTTCTATACCCTTGGTCCATCTCCCCACAAATATTTCCTAATACTTTTTACCTGCCTCTCCTCTTCATATAAGGATATTACATCTAAGACGACTATAGGGCAGAGGGACGAAATATCTGTTGTGCACAAGAAAAAAGTTTAAATCCTGAATAATAAATAATAATAATAATAATAATAGACAATTAATGACAACATCTATGTTAAGCTAACATTATTTTTGTCTTTTATTTAAAAAACTATCTGATCACATGTTGCTACAAAATTCACTCAAGTCTGCTTTGGGTGCTCTGATCTGTTTTGTACACCCAAAGCACCCTTGCTGTGCACAGCACACTGAACAGCAGCTGTTGCAGTGCCTGCAAATTTCATATGCACTTAGAGTCTGTTTCATATGTTATTTTTTCATTATACACCATTTTTGTACAGGACTGCAATGATTTTACTAGCACAGCACAAGTCTGACACCTGACTACCTCCATATCAGCATCCATCCACTGCGCAAAGCATCAACTTCTATTCTTAACTGAAACTGTCATATCTGTTCTGCTTTTATCTCTGCCTGATACACGATATGCACCTGTACAACAAGAAAAAAACCAGCCACTACTACTGCCCCTGTTGCAAACGAAGGGCTAAGCTTCAGTGTTCTATTCCTGGCCCTGCTGAAGGGTTGGTCCACAGGAATGAGAAGACATTCAAAGATTTGCAGCTTTTTAAAAAGTAGGGTTTTTTAAAGTAGTATGTTTCTATTCTAACAATTTTTGTTTGTTATGGTATAATACACTCCTATTATTATTTTGTTCATAGCACCAGATCTTCATCCAACCAAACCTTTCTCTTTGCTTGGTTTAGTCAATCTAGAATTTTCAAAACTAAATTAAACAAAAAATTAATTTACTTATGGATGTGACAGTTTCCATACAGGCTTGAAACTATTTGACTCGAAAAATCGTCAAGTTTAGTCAGAAAGTGAATCATGTCAATGAGTCAAAAACTTAACAGCAGTGGCAGGTTACATTGATGTAACTACTCATTGATATCACTTTATGTTATCAAGTATTTGAAACAACCTTGCTTCTAAGGGAGTTTTCAGAGCACCAGTACTTTGAAGTGTGAAGGCTATCAAAATGTAGCTGAGATGATATACCTTCAAACCTCTGACTCAACCATGCAGTCTTTAAAGTTAAGAGTTTCTTTCTCGTTATGATAGTAGGCAAGCAATAAAAAACCTGTTGATCATACTCAATGTCTATCTATTTACATAGGCATCTAAAGTGACTGCTGGCTTGCAAGATTAAGTAGTAAGATCATATTACATTATTTTAAAAGAGTCTTAAGATGGTAATTTTTTGTCCATATATGAGTGGGCATTGCTAATGTGAAACAGTAAGAGGCACTGGCTAGCAGTTACCTCACTGCTACTTTCTAAAACCCTGTAAACTTTAACCAAAATACTAGGCTGAAGACAGGTTTCTTTCGCTGTAATCTCAGTGGTGTCAAAGTCTCACATCTCTGGGGAAGAGACCTTTATGCCACCACATAAATGCGACTTCAGCTATGTTTTCCCACCAAAACATGAAACACTTTGGGGAATATAGGTGGTTATCCACCCCGGCAGCAGGGTGGAAGAAAGACAATGTTGATTCAAATGTTGAGTCTGCTTCTCTCATGCATTTCTACAATCCACCCACATGTTCAGAAAGACAAAAAACTCTCAGGGAAAGATTTCTAGGGATGTTTTATTTTTTTGTGATGGTAAGAAATGTGCGGTTTGAACCCTGAAGTCCTAATGACTCACATATATGAGCACAGCACCACAGCAAATTGACAGCCTAAGTGCTCATTCGCAGCTATCCCAAGGGACAATCAACTCTACAGCAAAAATATTATCTAAGTATAAGGACCTTTATTCAGGAAATACCAGGCCACCCATTCTTGTGAGTTATAAATTAAAAAGTGACAACAAAAACGAAGCAGTGGATTTCTACAGATAAGATTTGCAAAGATGAGAAATATTTTTAACTTGCCTTGGACTGTTTGTTGTTTTCTACTATTACTGAATGGCACATTTGCCACGACACATTCTTTCTTCTCAGGTTTCATCCTGGGACAAAACTCTCCCCTCTGACTTTCTTTCTTCCCTCATATCATCCAGAGAATAGGCCACTTATTTCCTGGTTTTACACATTCAAGATTGTACAGCAATTTGGTTTGCTGACTTCATTTTATTTAGGCAGCATTTTTCCATTAAAATATTGCCCTCAATTACATAAAAGGTATCCATATTTCACCTGTCAGGTGCCAGCCTCTCAGCAGATGCCATCTTGCCCTGTCACTAATGATGATTATACCAGAGGTCATTGTCGGAGGCTTACTGTCATTTCACTGACACAATAGAAAATGCTCATAAAAGCTCTTCATTTATGCATTACGAATTTCCTCCTAATCTCACCAGTAATTCCACTGTACGTTTGTAAGAGGAAAGCATCAATACATTTGTCGACTACAAGGCTAATTTCCCATCAGCAGCAGGGATTTCAGCCTGTGTATGCTATAGTGACAGTGCATTTTTGCAGAATGCGATATTTCACCCCTGCGATTCAGCAGGTGGCCTCATTTTCGTTCTAATCATAGAGTATCAGTATCTATTCAATTTTTATCCTGAATCATATCTATTCAGGCTCTTGTCCTTATCTGACCTTGATAAACTGATTGCATTTGTGAACCTTACAATTTGCTCTTTAGGCTCTTTTTCAGATGAGTTATTGGTTGAGCAGTTGGATATACTTGGTTAATCTTCCTGTGCCTTTGGGCAAGAAATCATCTCTGCTGAAAGCTGCTGTGATGAAACTTAGAAAATGTTCTGCTCTACTGGGGGAGGGAGAAGAGGCGGGGTGGGGGGGGATCTTTCAAGGTCCTACTATTCATTCTTATTTTGTGGCATTGTTATACCTTCCAAAGAATTTAGACTGTATTGTTCCCTTCTGAATAGCAGCTTATAGGAATACGTATGGTAGGTTCTTTACAATGAAAGAGACTGCAACTTGCTGCTCAAAATATTTATTCAAGTTACTGCTGAAAAAAGTTCTCTGAGTTGCAACACTATGATAAAAAAATTCAACTATGCTAACAACTAACTTCCACACTTGACATAATAAATTATTGTTTCTTATCTCTGTTTAAATTTAGACTTCTCTCGTTAAATCTACAGAAAATTTTGGCACTAGATTTTCACTGACCAGCACTATAAACATTTTTTATAAGTCTGAGAAGTATAGGAAGAGGGATGAAGATGCCAAACCTTGTGACAGCTTCCCACCAAAATGGTAATACATGCCAATGATAATTGGGCACAGGACAAAATCCAAACAAAATCCTGGGAAACCATATTGTGACCAGACTGTACCTCCACTCAGACACTGGAGTGGTTTGATCTCTTCTACATTTTGGCAATGCTTGTTTTGCTTGCCAGTGAAAAGTATTGTCAGAAGGTAAGTGAATCAAACTCTTTTATGTGTTTTTTCACTCATGAGCTAAGACTCATGGATGAGGTGTTGAATGTCTCTGTAAAAACCCTCAACCGGAGTTTAAGAATTATGGACATCTTTGAACATCACCCGGGACACAGACTCATGCTCTCAAAGGTAGGTCTGTAAATTCCTGGTTGACTAGACAAAGTGAGTTTGTTACTGTGGATTTACTGGGCATCTGGGAAAAAGAACACAAATAATTTGTATTCACATCTTAGAGCACTGCGGGAAAAAAGCCTGCATCACCACCAACTAAAACAACAATGAAAAAGAACCACTCTTTAACAAACAGTTCTTTCAGCAGTCTCCTTCTTCAGAATTAACGTGGAAATAGGATTTGTAACAGCAGAGCAGAGAAGGTTCTGCTAACCTGCAATCCCTTCTTCAGCAGAAGGGAGTATCTTCACAGGATGCTTTCTGTTGCTAGTTTGAAAAACAAAAAGTCTTAGATATGAAGATCTGTGACACGGGGTATTATTTGCTAGCAGAAAGACAGAGCCGACTAATGAATCAAGGAAGGCAGGACTACCTTCAAAATAGCCTCTTTCAAATATTGAAAGAAAAGAGCTAAAAAGTGTAAGAAGTAGACAATTAGCAAACAGAGGGCAGTGTCATACCTCTGCCATGCCGTAAAGCTTGGTCTGCTACGCTGGGTAAAAAATGTAGTAAGAAGATGGTATTTGAGATAAATGAGTGATTCCTGCCATCCACATGGAAAAATGCTTCAGGGAAGAAACCCCATCTCTGCCAGTATCACCGGTGTCTTATTATAACTAATTATTTTGTGTAAATATTACATAACCATAATTTTAATTATATATACACGTGCATTATAACTAATGCTACTTTAGGAGAAAAAAGCCCTACACTGCAACTGAAAAATGCAAGAATTCCAACTGCAAGTTGATCTTTAGCAGGTAATCTTTAGCAGTTGATCTTTAGAGGACACATCTTTAGCCTGATGTGTCCTCTGCAGGGAAGCTCTTTCAGTTTCAGGCACTGTGGTTTTTACCGTTATTTCAGAAGCATAGCACTACTATTTACAAGCAACTACTGATCTTGGCCTCCATTGTGTTAGGCGTTGCATTATTAGTGCTTGACTTTCACCAGTGATTACCCTAAAGAAGGCTGACACGGCTGGGCTCACAGGACTACCAGAAAATGGCGGAAGATGCAGAAGGTAAACAGAGCAGTAACTGAAGAGGAAAGAATCATAGAATCATAAAATCATTAAG
>NW_009201014.1:190253-190715 GCF_000690835.1 Fulmarus glacialis | reverse complement strand
CCCCGGGAGGAGGTAACGGGCAGGATCAGGCCCCTTAAAATAAGGGATGCTTTTGTTGAAGGACGCGCTTTGTAGCTGGTGTGGGAAGAGATGGAGGGCGGCATGAAGCGGCAGATCATTTTTCAATGAAAATAGCGTACAGCTGTGCCTGGCGG
This sequence comes from Fulmarus glacialis, assembly GCF_000690835.1. Taxonomy (NCBI): domain Eukaryota; kingdom Metazoa; phylum Chordata; class Aves; order Procellariiformes; family Procellariidae; genus Fulmarus; species Fulmarus glacialis. Next base: position 190,560 of record NW_009201014.1, on the reverse strand, counting down.
TCTTTGTGCACGGCTCAGCATTTGCTTTCACCCAGGGAGAAGTTGGATTGCGTGATTTATTTGCCTGATTTCTTCTTCTCCCCAACGCCCTCCCCCCCCCCCCCCCCTCTTTTTTTCCCCCCTTTTTTTTTTTTTCCCTTTTTTTCTCGTTAGCCTTTTGGTTTAGTTAATTTAGGATTATTTCCTTCTTTAAAAGATAGAAATAAATGATTTTACTGCTGAGAAGGGGCTGGTTGCCAAAGAGCTGTAGTGAAGGTCCAGGGAATCATTACTCAAAAAAAAAAAAAAAAACCGAAAAAAAAATCAG
>NW_009201014.1:183676-190138 GCF_000690835.1 Fulmarus glacialis | reverse complement strand
CATCACCTCTGCCGGCCTGGCTTCCAGCCAGCTCCCCGCTCCCCTCAGAAATGTGGGAGAAGAGTTGGGATCGCCCCTTTGGTTCTCCAAGGATGGTGTTCAATGCCAGCACATCTTCAAACAGCCTCACTAATACTATTAGCATTTGCTTTCCCTTTGCCCGAGGACTGGGCCACCCCAGGGGAAAGGTTGTCCTGGATTTAATGGGTTTAGAACTAGTCCAGTTATGAGCATCAAAACTCTTCGCGATGAGCGTATTGGAGCACTGCTGGGCGCCGATCAAATGATGCACTTGAAAAAAAGAGATAAACCTTCCTCTTGCCTCTCCCACTTTCCCCAAAGCCAGAACAATTAAAGCGTATGAAGCTGAACAGATGATGGATAAGCAACATTAAAATACACACAGGGAAACTGATTGCGTTGACCGTGGGTTAATGAGTGCCTTACAAAATCATTCCTTATTGCTTATTTTATGCCATCAAATTACCTTCATAAATAGCCTTAAAATTCATCTCACAGCAATTTTGTACAATTATAATGGGAGAAGAGGAAGAATTACTCTTCCTTCCTGCTGCACTGCAAAACTAATAAAAGGGCCGTGATCCCAGCCCTGGGAATCTTGCTGTCTATATGGTAGACTATAAGCTCATAATGTGCAGCAGAACAAGGAGGTTCCAACACTACAGGCACTTGTTGGCAGAGCTGTTTCATCCCATTGTGTGAACAGATGTGATCTTTGACTAACATCACTGTGGTGGTGAACGTCCCCTATTACGCTGGCAAAGCTGTCCTTTCACCGAAGTAGCCCGTTTCATGTGCACGGGTCTGGTGTGACCATATCATACGATACAGCTTTGTTGTCACAGCTGTGGTCCTCCTGCAAAGGAGTGCTTTGCCAACACAGTGTATTGGTCTTCCTAAATTGTGGGGTGTGCTCCTTATGTAGAACTGGCTGGAAGAGGCTGGAATGAAGTGCCTGCATAATTCTTCAGTTAAGTATTTATCCAGAGCGTCTATCTAGAATTTCAGGGCTTTGTTCTGTTTCATTTTTTTGTAAAAGAATATCGGCCGGGTATTTCCACGATGCTCAGATGGAGAAGGCTGTTTGTCTTTGGAGCCCCTTCATGTCTGCCCCACTGAAGGAGCTGATGTTTGTCTTCTTGTTTTCCAGAACTGCTTGAGGAGGAGGGACGCCGGCCTATTAAATCAGTTACAAGAGCTAGATAAGCAAATAAGTGATCTCCGCCTGGACGTGGAAAAAACGACAGATGAACACCTTGAGACAGACAGTCGTCCAAGTTCAGGTAAGGCCAATATTCAGCAAAATGGAGCCTCCCTTGGTCCCTGGAATTAAACTGGCTGTAGTTTTCAGTACTACAACAGTAAATGTCTATAGCATGTTCACACTCTGATAATTAATGCCTACTAGCAAAGTTCACCTACCGCTGGAAAGGTTGCTGTTTGTAGACAACATATTCGGAGGAGTATTTCAAGCTTAATTAGATTTTTAGTGTTTGGCCACCCACAAGTTAGTTCAAAAAGTTCTAGTTCTCCTGCATATTAGGAAGGAGGCTGCAGAAAAAATGGTGAAAGGAAGGACCACCAGCAGGAGGAAGATGTCAAAATTGATCTTACAGCCAGAAGGGAACATTGAATCAAACAATTTGATCCCCTGTATATTGAATTTCATCCCATTCTAACTGTGTTGAAGCCAGTAAGTGGTACTTAACTATGCGGAATCTTTCCTAGAGGCATCTAGACTTGTTGTGAAGGCACTAAAAAGTGGAGAATCCACCAACTTGCAATTGTTAAAACCATTGCTAATTTCTAATTTGAATTTTACTTGTTCCAGCACTGATTTTATTATATGCTTTTCTCCCATAGAGTAAGGTCTTTTCTAGTACCAAGCTTTTTCTCCTCTTGGAGGTGCTATACAGTATAATTCCTGACTTTTTTCGATGAGCTAAACAGGTCAAGTTCATTAAGTCATTTGTTTTAAGGCATTTTTCCAAGCTCTTAAATAGCTTTATGGCCCCTTTCCAATTTTTTAGCTTTTTTTTAAGCATGCTGGATTTGAGGACTAGGCACACCGTGCCAATGTCTTTCTTACCAGTGCTGTATAGACTGCAGAAGTCATTTCCCTACTGCTATTCATTAGTCTCTTTGTACATCCAACAATCTCATTAGCTTTTTTTGCCATATCATTAAGCTTGATTGAGCTGCTTTTCCATGCTGACTAAGTCCTTTTCAGGATTATTGTTTTCTAGGATGCATCCCCATTCTGTAGACATGCCCTGGATTCCTTATTCCTAAATGTACAATTTAAATTTTGATTATGGTATGTCATATTTTTCTCGGCTAGTCCCAGTTTACCAGGAAATTACATTTTCTGTGTCTGCACATTATTTACCATTTTCCTTCTTTCATGTCATCCACAAATACTATATTTATCTCCAGAACTTTGAGGAAAATAATGGATAGCACTGGACCCAACACTTGGTAAAAATTTTGTAGTCAAGTAATAGCTGGAGAGTCTGTCTTGGAAGTATAATACACTATTAAATGAGCGGGCTGTCAAACACAGCCTGGATCCTTCTAGCTAAAATCTGAAAAGCCCTGTAAAGGGTAAAACCCCAACCCTTGTAAAGGTTAAAAAAAAAAGTTCAAAATTTCATATACTAAGTAAAGTTCTGCTTTTTTACTTTTAAGTGCTTTACTTTTAAACGGAATCCTTCATAGCAATACGGATATTACTAAATTGTGCACTGTTTTTTGGGTGGCTGAATGAAATCCCGTAACTAATTGCAACAGAGTAAGCCAACATAAACATGAGCTTTGCTGCCTTTCTAGGGACACAAATGGTAACTTTGTGTAGACATAACTAATATAAATCCAAACTCTTATTTTTATAGGGTTTTATGAGCTGAGTGATGGAGCTTCTGGATCGCTCTCCAATTCATCTAACTCTGTCTTCAGTGAGTGTTTATCCAGTTGCCATTCTAGCACTTGCTTTTGCAGCCCTTTGGAGGCAACACTGAATATCTCAGATGGACGCCCTAAATCTGCAGGTATAGTAAAAGCAGGTCGAATACATCATACTCCAGGAGGTGGCTTTGGCTTTGGAAATACTGCCTCAGGAGTATCTGGGTTGGATTAACCCTTCTTCCTTTCATTTGATGTATTGTGCTCTGTATTGTGCTGTGAAAAGATTCCAGTGCTTATCACGTACATGGGTCACGAGGCAGGACCGTTTGCCCTCCACTAGTCCAGCCTTACATGTGAATATGTCACTCCAAACGCATGAAAAGAACATGTGAAAATATGACAGCTGCTCTACCCAGTAGAGGGCAGTGGTACCTATACACATAAACACGTTAGTCAGCTAATTTCTCATGGTTTCCTTTAGAAAAGCATTTTTACTAAATAGCAATAATGAAAGATACCTCAACAGCCATGTCCTCATTAAAGTGACAGAGCAAGGAGCTAGCTACAGGTTTTAGGAGATCAGGGTGCACGTCAGTCTGTTTGTAGCAGTCATTTTGTCACCTCTGATGGTCCTCAACCCCTAGGTGACCATGCTGAGGCGTGTCCTGCATTTATATAGGATACACAAACAGACATCGTGAACAGCGAAAAAGTATTTTGTCTCTTTGGCGGAGAGCTGTTGACTTTCCTTGGACTCTAGGCTGAAGATGCAAGCCTTAAGTGTGGAACGGCTAAACAGGAGGGTGGCCTCTGTCTGTTTTCCAGAAAGGACGCTTCGGTAGGACTTTTGTGATCAAGCGTTACTGGTTGCAGCCATACTCATTCAAAAGCCTTAGTTCGTTCTGGGTTGTGGAGGATGTTCCTAACCATAGTATTTCCAATTTCCATTCTGCTCTTTATGGTTAGCTTACAGTGATTTTTTTGTGAATCGAAGACAAAATAATTCAAGTTCTTCTAACTCTGAAGTGGGAGAATACAGCCTGGGATACATTCATTCTGAGATGCTGAGAAGTCCTCTAAGTTATCCTTTGAGCAGCTTGGGGTAATTTAATGCTCCCTGTTGTAAGGTATATGTGATCTTCATCAGCCATACATAAAAAGAAAAACATCCACAAGGATTTCCAGCAGATTGCATTGCTGTTTTTTTCTGTATACATCATGAAAACCTAAAACTCTTACTATTCGTACTGTCTCACTTTTAGAGATGAAATTTCACAAACTGGCATGTTTCAAAGAAGTGTTTTTGTCAACAGTTCCTGACTCCAACACAGAATTTAGGAAATGTGGGAAAACTGTGAGGTTATCTGGAGGAAGTTCATGCTCCTAACTTCCCTGTTCTTCCTCTCCTGCTCACACAGGAACATCATCTCTATCAGCTAATTTCATCAACGTCTGTGAGACCTCTTTTGAAATAAGCCTTAGATAAGTGATGAGCACTGAGCATTCAGATTTGAGTACCCTGGCTGAAGTTTCTAGCCCAAGGGTAGAAAACAGGACTGACGGTGATCTAGAAGGATCATTTAGATTGTACCCCTACCCAAGAAGACAAAGGCAACATAAGCTTAAGAAAATAATAATCATAGGTGCTTGGATTGAAGCCCTGCTCCTAAGGTCGCTTACCTCCCAAGTAAGTGCCTTAGCCATTAAATCTGACTCATGCATCCTGAAACGCACTGGATTTCTCTTACAGAACTCTCTTTGCAGAGCCAAGGCTAGGATGTCAGCTGGATTGACCTGCACTCCTTGTACTTGTGTGGAAAGATGAGCTTGTTTCCCATTCTTTAACACTTTATTGCTCAGAAGGAGCATCTGTTATTGTTACTAGCATTATTATAATTATAAAATAATTATGATGATAATAATAGTAACAATAATAATAACAACAACAAAATTAAATCTAGATTTTTTTTGACCCAAGATACGCTTGAGAAAATCTGGAAATGAAATTTGTCAGTAAGCTAAAAGAATTCATTGGACTCTTGGCTATATTTTTTATATTTCCCTTTGGATTTAGCAAAGTAAAATATAAAATTCCTTTGTGCTGAGACCCGCAGTGAGTTTTAGAATCATAGAATCATAGAATCATTAAGGGGAAAAGACCTCTAAGATCATCAAGTCCAACCGTCAACCCAACACTACCATGCCCACTAAACCATGTCCCTAAGCCCCTCATCTACATGTCTTTTAAATACTTCCAGGGCTGGTGACTCTACCACTTCCCTGGGCAGCCTGTTCCAAGGCTTGACCACTCTTTCAGTAAAGAAATTTTTCCTAATGTCCAATCTAAACCTCCCTTGGCACCTTTAGAGGTGCCTGTGTACCATGTAAACAAAAGAGACCCTTACAGACTTCTGGGTGGCTTGGAAGTAAAATAGGAAGCTCTTAGCAACCTAGGCACAGGTTTGAGACCAAAGTAAATGTTCTCATTAGGGCTGTGATTTTTATTTTTTTAACCATGTAGTCATATTGGGGCAAATCTTACATAGACGCAGTTACAAAGAGACCCACAGAAGAATAGTGCTGCTTTTATATCGCTTAAATGGCATCCCTGGTTGCAAGGTTTCTACTGGTTGAACAGCACTGCTGTTGTATAAACATTGCCTCGTATGTGTAGATGGGACCGGAGTCCTTGACGGCACGTGAAAAACATAGCAGAACTGTCCCTGGCAGGCTCTCTAAACTCTTCTAAAATGCTTTTCAGATCTCATAGGCTGGATGGACTATAATAAGGAAGGCCAGCATGAGGACCAGACCGCAGGCTCTGTCTGTCGCTCTTTGTCCACACCGCACTCAAATTCCCTCGATGTCGTTGCAGATGTACATCCAAAGTACCAGTGCGATCTGGTGTCTAAAAACGGGAACGATGTCTACCGGTACCCCAGCCCACTCCATGCGGTAGCTGTGCAGAGTCCCATGTTTCTTCTCCCCGTGACTGAAAACCCCCAGCGAGAAGAAGAGAGGCTTGGTTGTGATATTAGCGACGTTTGCGCCGGATCTGAAACGGACTCGGGAAAATCCGCCAACGCCTTTCTCCCGCAAGGCTCCTGGCCGGCGCCGTGCCCTTCCACCAGCAAGAGGATAGACGGTTACATCTTAAGCCTGGTTCAGAAAAAGACTCACGCGGTAAGGACTAACAAACCGAGGACGAGTCTCAACGCCGATCCCACCAAAGGGATCTTGAGGCATGGAAGCATGTGTGTCAGGCAGCCTGCAGGGGTGGTGGCTCACGGTAACGTCGTGAACCTGAAGAGCTCCAAGCAAGCATGCTTGCCTTCTGGTGGGACCACCGCTCTGGACCACGTGGCACCCTCTCCGTTAAAGCAGAGGCCGAGGGAGCCGCCCGGCGAGCAGCTGGAGAGTAGGAAAGCACCTTTGCCGGCGGCTTTCCCGCCCGGCGCGGCGAGCGAACTTCAGAGCAAGCACCTCCCGCGGGGCGCCAAACCGGCACCTCCGGAGCTCGGCCGCAACACAGTGGCC
>NW_009201014.1:183186-183538 GCF_000690835.1 Fulmarus glacialis | reverse complement strand
GCTCCTCATCGCCTGCCGTCGAGGAGAGGCCCACGCTGGATTTCAAAAGCGAGGGCTCTTCCTCCCAGAGCCTGGATGATGGGTTGCTGGTGAACGCCCAGTACATACCGGCCCAGCAGCAAAGCGTGAAGCTTCACAAAGGCACCCGAAACGTCAAGATTTTGAAAAGCTCTGCGCTGAAACACAGGCCCCACCTTGCCAACGGGCTGGAAAACGGTTCGCAGACCTTGCGGGAGAAAAGCAAGCCGGTCGGCAAGAAGTGCCGCTTTCCTGATGAGTTGGATACAAATAAGGAACTGAAAAAACCCTCCTCGCGGGGGAAGAGAAGCAGCGGGATTCAGACCGTGAACGG
>NW_009201014.1:151812-183118 GCF_000690835.1 Fulmarus glacialis | reverse complement strand
CCATCCGATCCCACGGGCACGGCCGAGAGGTTGTGGTGGCCAAGCCTAAACACAAGCGGGCCGACTACCGCCGGTGGAAGTCGTCGGCGGAGATTTCCTACGAGGAGGCCCTGCGGAGGGCGAGGAGGAACCGGCGGGAAGGTGTGGGGGTCTACTCGCAAGTCCCCCTGCCCTACGTCAGCCCGTACGCGTACGTGGCCAGCGACTCGGAGTACTCGGCGGAGTGCGAGTCCTTGTTCCACTCCACCGTGGTGAGCGGGCCGACTACCGCCGGTGGAAGTCGTCGGCGGAGATTTCCTACGAGGAGGCCCTGCGGAGGGCGAGGAGGAACCGGCGGGAAGGTGTGGGGGTCTACTCGCAAGTCCCCCTGCCCTACGTCAGCCCGTACGCGTACGTGGCCAGCGACTCGGAGTACTCGGCGGAGTGCGAGTCCTTGTTCCACTCCACCGTGGTGGACACGAGCGAGGACGAGCCGAGCAATTTAACTGCTTTGGAGACAGCGAGTCGAGCCTGAGCGAGGTGGAGTTCGTAGGGGAGAGCACGACCACCAGCGACTCTGATGAGAGCGGGGGCCTTATTTGGTCACAGTTTGTCCAGACACTCCCCATCCAAACGGTCACGGCGCCGGAGCTGCATGAAAATGCGGCGAAGGCCTTTGTCAAAATCAAAGCCTCCCATAACCTCAAGAAGAAAATCCTCCGCTTTCGGTCGGGCTCCCTGAAGCTCATGACAACCGTCTAGTGAGGTGGAATGTATCTGCTTCTGCTTTCAGAAGCAAGGTGCTTTTGTGTACATATTTCCACAGATTTTTTTTTTTCTATACAAATATTTAAAACTTAAGGTAAATTATGTCACTTGTCTTCAGAACTTGGGTGGATACTAGTGCCTTTTACGTGGAAATAAAAGACCATTATACTCGTTTAAAAAAACCCAACATAACACTGCCATTTCAGTGGTGAACAGCCTCCCATGCATGGTATCAGAAGGCTTTGAAAAAAGGCTAATGTTTCTGGGAATGGATCTTCCTTGCCTAGTTTTTCCAGTTCTGGGTCTTATACAGGATATCGCCAGCTTAAGGTCATAAGTTTTTAGGGGATAAGGGGGAGGGAGTGTGGGTGGTCTTCATGTTTTTGCTTGTCCCTTTCTGCTGCTCCTGTTGCCACATCTTGAACTTCTTCCTCCTGGTAGTCTGGCCTGTTTTTTTTTTCTTTTCTTGATGATTCTCTTCTTGAAACTCACCCCTGTCCTCCCCCAGCCTTCCCCCACCAGGAAAGGGCTCCTGTTCAATCTGTCTCCAAGGTTAAGTCGCCTTCTCTGGAGTGCACTCTGCTCCGATCTCCTGGGAGTCCCGCTGTGGACGGCAGTGGTGTTCAGAGCAAACTGTTGGAGCAGCTGACCAAGGCTTAGTAACTTCAGTATATTGTGTAAAACTGCTTTTGAAAAAGAAAAAAAACATATGCATGTCACGTGCATGAGTATCAGTAGTTTTAATATTCCTGTTGATGTCCAATTTACTGTACATCATCAATGGCTGTTTTTATATATATATCATTGTGTAAATTAATATAACACATCATATGCTGTAATAAACAGTCTGTTTTAATACTTTTTTAAAGTTTGTTACATTGGTGCAGACCCAGTGAATGGTTTTATATTGGCATTGTCACCACTTAGATGTCTCTTTGATGTGACCTGTTAATGTTCCCTGCATTTAGCCATGCAGGAAACGGAGCAAGTTTTAAATGTTGCTGTGGATGTGACTTGTGCTTTGAGGGAACTGGATTGTCATGGCTCCTCTTGTTCTTCCCATAACTTGCATTTTTTTAAGGGCAAGGTGGGATTTAGGAGCTCAGAGGCATCTTCAGGTTGTTGCTTATGGGCAGCTCCTGTTGCGGAGCAGATGGAAATGTAATATTAATCCTCCTCGCTGTCAGGGTGCTTGCAGACTTTGGTTGGTACAACACAGGGGCAGATGGTAAGTTTCTGTAATCAAATCGATCTGTGTAACGGAACAGTGTCTGTCTGAAATGTCCAGTAAATGAATCCCCAAGAGCTGTGTGCTCTGGGAGCTGGGCTGGGCGGAGGGGAGCATAGACTTTCTGTCCCTGGTGCCCTCTTTAGGTATGGTAGCTGACTGTATCACAACCCTGACAAGGTTATGGAGAGAAGTGACAATTGTGTCACCCACCGGTCTCTGTCTCAGTTTCTTTCTTCCCATAGGACTGGAGGTGAGTCTCTGCCAGCAAAGGGGAAAGGAGCTAACCGTAGACAGCACTGCTTTCCTTTGCAGCAACAGCTTTGAAGCTGCCTGGTGGGAAGGCTGGAGGTTTATGGTGCACGCATGTCTGATGGAGCAGGCCCGGAGGATGGGCTGGTTTCTGCAGGTTCATCTTCTGCTCTGGCATCCGTGAAGTGGTGGACATACAACTGGCGTGGATGCTGTGACGGGTACGAATTTCAAGGATATGTGTGCAGCCTGTCCGTTCCGTAGCGAGATGTGCTGAGCAGATACCTTCTTTTGTAGTTCCTCTGTGTCCTTCCCACTGTCACCCACCTGAAAGGCAGAGCGGTTTTTTTCTCAGGTTTCCTTGCATTGCAAATGCAGGAAGGAAAGGCCCACCCAGAATTAAATGTCTCTGGGAGCAGCTTCTGAGACAGTGGTAACACTTTTTCTAAGTGACAGATTTTGTGTTTTAATCTGCGGTGTTGTGGATTCCTACCTATAAAATGGCTCTTTCATATTATTTTTTTCCTTTTTTTAATAGAGCAAAGTCTGTTTCTGTAAGGGGTCTCACAGTATGGTCACAAGGTTCTGGATTCAGTGACCCAGAAAGTCCTTGCATTTCCATCTTCCATGATACAGGAAAAGCTGTAACTCACCTTAGCTGGCCTCAACTCTCCCATTGCTTTACACATGGAAGGACAGATTGTGTGTATATATATATGTGTATAAAAATTTTATATATTGATATAGAACAATTCATCCAGAAATTACTGGACAATGGCAGACACTGCAGAGAGGGGAGAGAAGAAATGTTTCTTACTAAAGATGGCATTACTGTGGCTAAGCAGCAGCTTAATACGTTCCCGTTAATAACTGATGTGTGTTATATCAAACAAAAGGAATGTCAAGAAGCTTGTTGAAGCCGGTAGTTTCTTTCCTAGAATATCTCTTAATCATGCCACATAATCTCTCTTTGAGCGAGAAAAACGCGTGCAAATCCCTGTAAATCTCCTCAAAGGAGTAGCAGAGTAGCAGAGAGGGTCTTCAGACGCGCACTCTGTCTCTCTGGCTGTAGAGGAGCCGCTGGTGGGAAGAAAAACCAACCAGTGGCTTTGGGATGATGAGTTTTTAATTGCAGTGCTATAGCAGATTGTCTTGTACCAGGTGAGGGAGGCTGGTTTTCAAAAGTGAGCTGCTGAATAGTTTCTTTTGAGATAACTGAGTGAAAAAAAAAAAGAAAATATCACTAAGACTGTATCAGCTGCAACCACTGTATTCTGCAGTACTCCCGTTGAATAGCTTAATACCAGACGGGGAAACAGGCTGATGCTGTCTCCATCTTAATTGCATCCGAGTCTTTTCAGTTTGGGGAAGGAATTTTCCTTTTCTTACATGATTTAGGTAAGCATCCAGAATCCTTTAAACAGGCCTATTTTTTTCTCTCTACATCCCCTGCCCCCCTTTCTTTTTTTTTTCAAATAAAAGATCTTACAGTGCTGGAAAAGTACTTGATATGGTCCCAAAACACAGCACGCATTCTCTTCTCTGGTTCTGATTTAGGAAACACATCTAAGCTAGTAAGTTTTTGCAACGTTAGTTTGAAAAACATCTGCTGATCTTGGAGACCAGTTAAATATCTGGCACTTCTTTAAGCTACCTGGCTTTCCAACTCCACAGCCTTGAGTCCTTGCCAATGTATTTTTCATAATGTTCGCGTTTTAATTATCCCCAGTGTTTATGGTAGTCTTTGAAAGTTTGAAGCAGGAACATTTCTCGTCGTTGCGCTGGGGCCTATTTCAAGGTGGGGGCAGGTTGTGGTGGGGAGATTTGGGATTAGCTACCCCTGTGCTCCATATGTAACTGAGTGCAGGGAAGTACAGAAGCATATGCTTAACATAAAGAACAAGAGCAGACCCCTCCCACCGGATTCCTTGCGATTCAGGTTATATAGTGTCGCTGCACATCTCTAAAGTACCGTCTCTCCCAGTGCAGGAATCGGCATCGCGCACACTATGAGGCGCTGTCATTTGGAAGGGAATGAGGGTGTCACTGGGCTGTCTGCCTTCCAGCAGGCTTTTTGGGTCTGTCTTCTGCTCCCTAACCCCAGCCACCAGCCGTGGGGTCAGCGGATCACGGAACAAGCTGTGTCTGGTGTGTGCGGGGTCAGGGAGAGGCCCTGGCATTGCGCCTAGACGTCCCAACTGTGTGGGGCCCCTGTTGTGGATAATCACGCTTGTCGTGCGAAATTCGATGTGGTGCAAGGATTTGCACAGCTGGGTCTGAAGGAAGGTGGCAATGGAGAGCTCCATAAATGGAGTGGTCTGATCCTGATTCATCTGTATTTCCAGGAGAGGCTGAAAGAGGAGGTGTTTCAGTCTGATGCCTAGCTCAGTAAGTTGGACTGGGCTAAAGAGAGTCATCTGAGGGACTCTGCCTCCTTTCCTCCAGTACTCTTTAAATGAGCAAGGGCACTATCAGCACTGCCTGTTGCTGAGGTGCTTTAACCATCTGGCCAAGTCCTGCAGGGCCTTATTGGGACAAGTGATAAGCTCCTGTCCCCCAGGTCTGATTTTGGCCTTCCATAGCACAGCTCCTGCTTGCAGAGAGCCTGTAAGTCCCAGCTCTTTGTAGCTTCACCTGTCCTGGGGCTTCAGAAGGAATCTCTCCATCCCTTGCAAGTTTTCTAGTTTTCTTCTGGCTTGGGGTTCGTCCTGGTTAAGGACTGACAACAGATTCCCCACAACAGAGTCCTGTGCCTTCACTAATCCCAAATCTATCTGTTTGTTGGCTCTGAGAAAGGTCAGGCGCTCCTCAGGTGGAAGCCAGCGAAGCCACCCCTGAGGGACCTGCATCCTTTTCTGCCACAAAGGGCAGCAAAGGCTTTTATTAGCTGTGATGGCCACTCGGCAGATGACTCGCCACGCTGGGCACGGCTCTCCCTCAACATGTGATTTTTCTCACAGGAGGGAACAAGGACATGAACATTTTGAGGAAGCTGAGACAGCTAAAGACATATTTAATAGCTAACTTCAGCAAATAGTATGTACCTTTGGAGTAGCCAACAATAATACACACAACTGAGCTGCTAGTACAAAAAACGGAACCATTCCCAACTCTTTGCAATGTCCTGTGCACAGTGCAGAGAGGATTCAGAGACTGCAAACCGACGGAGACAATTCATAAACCCCAGGTCTATCTTTCAAACTTGCTTTTCTCCTGAATTTCTCTGAAACTCCAAGGAATTGTTTGGCATGAAGTTTCTTTCTCTAACAAAACGTTATAGATGCAGCACTGTGGTGAGAAACAATTGCTCTGGGATTTAAAAAATCCCACAATGCTGGAATGAGGGGAGACGTATGGAAACAAGTGGGAGATCCATTTAAAAAGGATAATAGAAAGTGCTTTTTTGCACAGCAGGGAATTTGCTGCCACAGGAAATAGCGAGGCAGATCTAGTATTAGCAAGTTCAAAGGAGTTAGAGAAGGTAGGGAAGGATGTGTGCTCTACCATCCCCAGTCAATGACTGTGGATGCTAGGAGGAGTATGAGGTGAATGGACTGCAAATAGTGGCCAGGCTTGTGTGCTCCCCCTCAAGGTTGTCTTTTCCTGCAACTGCTGAAGCACCGTTAGCTGGAGGAGATGCACCATCCTGCTGACCCAGCAGACCATCTCCTGTATTCCTATGGTCTTGGTGTAGCTGATGGTAGTTGTCTATGCAATTGAATTTCCTCAGTCTTTATTAGTCTTTTGTCCTCCCAACTGCTGCTGAAGACGAGTTTTGCATTGCTTTGCGAAGAAGTTCACTTTGCACGCTTTGGTGGCATGTATTTATTCAAACTATGGACATGTGTTTCTGGTCATTCTTGTCCTATGGCAGAGTAATTTCATCCATCCTTTCACACGGGCAGTCTGTGCCGAAGTCCTCTGTTACGGTGAACATCGTCCCCCTGTAATGCAAACACTGTTATGGACATAGTCCATATAGTAGCCTACTGTGGGAGTCACTGTTGGGCAGCAATTTTACGTCCTACAGTTGCTTCTAAACTGTAGAAAAAGTTGATGACCAAAATGAACCATCCTAGTGACAGAGCACTGGGCATCTACTGCACCCTGCCTTGGGATTGCTGTTCTTGGAGAGTTTTTCTCTCCCTCTGTCTACATTCGTGCTTTTGTTTGGAGCAACAGAACAGTCCGGAAGCGAATCCCATGGTCGTCTCCACTTACTGCGTGTTGGTTAGGACAGGAGAGCAGTTTTGGTGCACGCTAGCTAGATGCCTTTGGAATGCTAACCCAGACGGTCCACTCCAGGGGCACAGCAAATGTGCTTCTACCTGGACAGGGACATGGGGGTCCGAACCAGTGATGGCTCCCTAGAATAGCTTCCAGTCAAAAAATGTGGACAAGTTTGGTCCAAATGACGTTGGGGACCAGACTAAATCTAGGCTGAAGTAAACACTTGAACTGTGTATATTGTACTTGTGGGGACCTCAGTTTGGATCTGCTCCTTTTGTGCTGATTGACTTGTTAATGTAAACAGAGCCTCTCTCTCAATTAATGACCTTTGTTTCCATGCTGTATTCCTTTAAGATCAATAAAGTATATTAACATTAATAACTTGATTTCACTGAGCCAAGCTCTGAAAATCTGGCTTTTGTTCTTTTTAAAGGAGTTGGAGTTGAAAGTCCTGGGAACTAAGATTTTCATGGCAATACTGAAGGAAAACCTATATCATTTGGACTCTGATCTCATGATGTAATGGCTTTGTAAGCAAATTAAGTGTTTTCTCCTAAAAAAGTTCAAGTCTTCTGTGGTCAAAGGCAGGAAGCTGGAAAACTTGCAACCTGTTGAAGGATATGTTCCCTGTGTCCCCTTGCACTCTGTGAGCCTCGTGTCTTCAGAAATGAGATTTTCATGAGGAGGAGGGGAAGCATGAGGTACAGGGAGGAGAAGGACCTAATCAATCTTAATCTCTGAAGTACTCATGCAGTAAGTGTTTAAGCATGTGATTAAGCCCATTCTTACTCAGCGAAGCATTTCAGCGCATGCTTTGGGTACTTCGTGGTTGGGGTGAATTAAGCACATGCTCAGGAATGCTGGTGGATCAAGGTCTCGAAGTTTGTCTTTGCCAGCGTCCTATGTCTGTTTGTACAAGCCACCCCAGTGACTTTTCTTGGCTAATGTTGGAAGGACTCCCTGCTCTCCCTTAAGAGCCAGACCCTGTATGGTGAAACTTGATTCAAACTGCTAATCTGAATTTGGGAGAAGCAGTATCTTGAGTCTGTGCTTTAAGCAGTGATAGAAAGAAGTGCTTTTAAAGGAAGAGATGCATTTGTTATTTGTTAGATTTGAGGACACTGAGCTAAAAACATAGAGATATATAAGAGTGAACATGCTTGTGCTTGTGCTCTGTATTAATAGCAGGATTTTGTGTAAGGCCTGGGAATGGCACTCGGGATGAGACAGAATGACCTTTTCTACATTCGCTCCCTTCCCTCGGATGTCCAGGTGGAGCTGGGAGAGTGATGCAGGCACAGAGGGCCAGGCGCAGACACCAAACCTGTAAGGCCTGGAGCACCACCCATTCATGTGCCTGGCTAATCTTACTTGAATCCCAGTTTCAGGCAGTGGGATTAGCAAAACAGTGGGATCTCTGGGCTACCCAGAGCTGGAGAACAGAGCTAGGAAGCATAGAGAGGATGGCTCTGCCTGGCTTCAGGGAAAGGTGCAGTTTGAGCAAACAGTAGAGGCAAGGGAAGAGTTAAAAGTTTGTCTTCTCTTCCAGACACATTATTTACAATGGGTTGGTTTCCTTTTGGAAGGGCCCACTGTAAAAGGAGTCGTTCCCAGCGTTTCTGCGGGTTAGACCTATATCGCATTACAGTTTTCTTTCCTGGACTCTTGACTGACACGATTTCCTGAAGTTGCTCTTCTCTCGGGAAGGTGAACTCAGGAAAGAGTAGGAGTTTGCTAAAAATCCAGAACCTTGGAAGACAAAATCATGCTGATGGCCTTTTCTTTCTAGACATAAGGTCAGTCCTCAATGCTGCATCATGCTCTGTATCTTCCAGTGCAGGGCAAGGGCTGGGAAAGGAGTGGGAGAGGTTTGATAAGAAAGCAGTTTGTAAATCCTGTTGGAGCAGCTTGCAAAGGCCATAGCACCAACCACAGGAGCAGCGCCTGACTGCGTCATGCAAACAGCCATCTCACCTGGTGGCCAGTGGAGGTCAAGGGCAGTGTTGGCTTTTGACCTGGATATCCCGATCTCTGCTATTGCTTAAGCCACCTTCACGCCTCCAGGCCACAGCAGACAGCATGTTCATCCTGGTAAGTGTTTCCTTTACTATTTTTTTCTTCTTCTTAATGAAATAAATTGTGGCTTGGCATTAAAGCACAAGCGCTGAATGAAACTGAAGTTCTGGCTTGTTTCTCCTGTCAAAAACCTCACCATAATGTTTTCCCTGATGTTCAGTTGCTCAGAAGAAAGGGAAACTACCCCCTTCTTATCTGCAATATACCCATTTTTTACAGGTGTTTTTTGAGAGGCTTGTATGGAACAACACATCGAGTCAACACACCGCTCTCTTCAACACTCTGCAGGACATCCCAAAGCAACCCTGTATCTGCACAATCCACTGCTATTTCAAGATATTTTTCCAACAGAGATATCAGGACTGGGAGGTTTGGATCTGACTCATCCCACCTGAAGCCCATCAGTGCTTAAGGTGAAGATGCTCCTGCAAGGAAAGGAGGAAGCACACTCAGAAATGTTTATTATTACTGTTAAATGTTAAGCTCCCTTTCTTTCTTGCCTTTAGTTCTGCCATGGAGACAGTGATCTCTGCTGTGGTCCCTACTGCTATCTTTTTCCTGTGTTGATCTACAGTAAGACTTGCTGCCCTTGAAGGATGGTCTTAGCCCTGAGAGAGGCTTTTATTGCTGAGCCATTGATTCAGAGCATGTGTCTTCCCCTGGGCCTGTTACAGATGCCCACCGTCACCCTGGGTAGGTTGTTTGGGCTCGTGTACATAGTAATGTGCGCGCACTGAGCCTTCTTCCCTTCCCTCCTCTTTGCCACTAAAATGGGATTGTTTAACTTCTGTCCTCTGTCCTGTTGACTCTCATCTGAAGTCATCCAGCTGTGGATGGTGTTCCTCATGACTTCAGAGCAGACCACTTACGTCCTTGGTCTAAGTGAACTTTGTGGATCCATTACAAAAATATGAAATAAGCAGTGGATTTCGTATTCGGAAAAAAAGGTGAGTGTAGAGCTGGGTTTTCTTTCTGGTGTGTTTCCCCTCTTTATTAACTCCTCAACACAACCATCATGATATGGACAGGAAAGACAGCAAAAGAAGTGAAAATAGTAAATCACCGTACCTACTGTATAGCATAGTCAATGCTTTTTCATGGGGGAAGAAAACAAAAGGCCCTTTGTCCTGCCAAAGGATTGATATAAATCCTTGATATAAATCTAAAACCCCAAATAATTTACAGATCTACAATTAGAGGGGTTAGGAAAATGGACAAATGGGAGCTGTGAAGCTGGGGGAAAAGTAGCTGGTCCTTGTGCTAGAAACTGATTCCTCTGGCTGATGGATTCACTCTTGTTCCTGTTGATTGATTCTGTGAGACCGTTTTCTTGGTGGTCAGGGCTGCTTTCAGAAACCACTTATGGTGCACTGATGAAAAGGCCAATTTTGTGAGTAAACATCCTAATAAGCAGGTCTTGACAAATGGTTTGTTGCTAAAGCCCCACATAACCCTACAGCTGGTATCAGTGTCTCCCACAGATGTTTCCCAGGAGAACTTCCCCACAGTGTGCTCGGGAGCTCTTGGCTTTCACAGCACGTCTGGCCGCATCCCAAGGAGGAGCCTTGGTGCTTGCTTGACACGTTGCAGGTATGTCTTTGGAACAACACAGACTTCTGGAAACATGTTTCTCGTAGCGTACATAAAATCAGGCTCCCAGTGGAGCTTACTGGTGACTGAACAGGGTAAGCAAAGGTGTCTGTGCCACAGCAGCTGCTGCTGCTATCTCTTGGTCCATGAGCAGTGAGAAATGTCCAGTGTTACATGAAGCAGAACAAGAAACCTCTCGTATACTTTAAGCATCCTTCAGGGCCTTTTGTTTCCAAAATCTGTCCTCTTTTCTCCGTATTTTCTAGCAAATTTCATTTAGGCAGTGATTTTTCCAAACAAAACTCTTCCTTTTCCCCCATTTCCTTTGTCTGTGAGTCTGATGAACTGGGCTGAGCCCTGGGGTCAGCCCACGATGCTGTCGTCACTCGCAATATCAGGTGTGTAGTCCTCAGGCAGATCAACTGTTTCCATTAGAAGCTGATGGATAAATTACAGAGATTTTACCTTTTACCTGTTCTCCTGCCTTGGGGAGCTCATGGGACTGTAAGATAGTTTATATCATCTGCCATCCAGACCAGGCAATTTAGATTTGAATGATTTGTATATCCCCGCAGCGTTTCTGGTGGGTTGTACAGGGTATACAGCTCTCTGCCTCTGACCTGAGAGCAGCTGAAACAGGACTGATGTGCAGAGGCTGCTGTTGGGAGAGAAATGGCTACAGCTGCCCTGTGAGGATGTCTGTAGGAATGGGTTTAAAATGATGAATCTGTTTTGGGAAGAAGTTTAGTTTTGATGAAATTAGGCTGAATTCACTCCAAAGTGGAGCAAAACACAGCCAAGTAGAAATTCTGCAAAAGGAAATAGTGCACCAGCTTGCACTGTGGGTTGTCTCAAGAGCTGATCTCGGGAGCGCTGAGCCTCTCAGCTCAGTTCCATGGGCTCTCCATCTGTAGATGTGCTTGTGTTTCCTCCCTGAGACGGTCTGACATCTGGGACACCCCAAACTGAGAAGTGTGGGAGCAGTGAAATCCCCTCTTGCGAAGCAGCCTATTTGGCAGCAGGCAGCCCCAGGGCCCTGGAAACCTGAACGGTGGAGGAACCAGATGGGTGACCAGGCAGGAAACTCAGCAGGTTTCTGATGTTTGGAGCCCTGTGCGAGTTTCATGGGAACCTGGGCAAAATTGACTCACCTTGTTGAGATTTTGCTGAATTGGTGAATTCCTCTGAAATGCTGTTTTGCCTGAAACCTTCTGAGCAGGTGCAGTATCTTCAGTTATCTTTTGAAGATGGAGACAACGCGTTCCCCTGCTCTTTGCCACATGGGTCTTCTGGGAGTCAAAGAAGCACTTGTCTTTGCTATTGAGCCCTCTGCCAGCATTCACACTCTTGAAGTAGTGTTGAGGAGGGAGGATACAGGAACTTGGCAGTGATGAGTGAAGGATGCTGGCAGGTTATTCTGATCCTTAGAAAATCATTGTGTTCTCCTCATTACGCTACACCTCATCCACCTACTCTGTCTTGTCCTATAGACTATAAATTCTCCATATTAAATTAATTCCCCAAGTTCTCTATTTGTTTTCACAGCCTCTAGCTGAGTTTCCTAGGTGCTACCCTAATATAAACAATAATAAAGACTGCTCTGTCCTGCTGCAAACCACTTCTGAGGATGTTCCCTCTAATTCTCTTCCTTGTTTAGCGTTGTATCATTAAAAGGCATGAGGTGGTTAATTGGAGGCTTACAGCTTTTGTGACTGATGCAAGCCAGTGTGTGTGTAATTGCTTGCTGCAAACGCTCAGGTGAATGCTTTAAAAGAAAAGGGGGAGAGGATGCAGATGGCCACGAGCAGAAGGTCCCCTGCAAAAGGTCACAGGAAAAGGTTAGTTATAGGGTTGCCCCGAAGCTGGGAAAAAGAACCTAATACCTGGACAACTGGTGCAGAGTCTGGCTAGACCACGGCTTTGTTCCCTAAAGGGGGCTGCCGCTGCGGCGGAGACTCGTACATCAAAGCTCTCATAACAAAACACGGCAGAGATCGGTATCACCCAGCCTGTGGCACTGGCGGGAAATGGATTGGTTGACAAGTCGGAGGCCCTTTCTGGGCAGATGGCTGGGTAGGAGTCACTGGCGGCTTGCAAAATCTCGGAACGAGCCTTTAATCTACGTGTGATACTGTATGTTTTAGCGAACATCTAGATGTTTATCTCGGCTGCATTAGTCACCAGGAGAGTCTGCTCTCAACCTTTTCTCTTCCGTACCTTAGCTGCAGGCTTCTTCCCCCAGTTTTTGGGACAGATGTGAGCTGAATGCTGTAGGATTTATTGGGCTTTTTGTAATTTTGGCAGGGAAATATAACAGGAACAGGTTTTCTTGGTAATAGTCTGCAGAGCATAGTGCTGTGACTTTGCGTTTGCTGTGATAGACTTTCAGCGCCTTGCCCGGGGAGCCAGTGGTCTGAAAAGTCTTATCATGCTCCTAAACAAATAGCTCTGTCTTGAAGCCCATTAGAATAACAACTACAAAGCTGTGCTTCTCCCAACCTGATGTTAAATGTCTCGCAGTGCCGAAGGTAAACAGGATCAATCAATCATCCTCCCAGGGACCGTCTAATGGCAGTCCATGAATCAAGCTTGGCTTTTGAGGTCATTTTTATCTGCCTTGGGAAGTACAAGCCGACCAAATTGGGGTCTTGCTCTGCATGTGCAGGCTGAAGAGTGCAAGGTTGGCTCTGGCAGGATGTGTTAATTAGGTGGAGCCAGTGTAAATATATCTGTTATGATGAGGTCTGCAAAGTGATGAGGCCTGAGCATGCAGGCTCTGGCCATCTCTGCTCTCCTACAGAGCCAATATTGCCATAGTGCATCTGCTGGCTTGGCCAAACAACAGCTTGATGCTGCTTTTACTTCTGTGCTTTTGTACCTATGGTGTATTGTTTGTCTTCTTTTGACTATGCCAAGAGAGAGCTTAGCTCAGTGGGGAAACCAAACTCCCAGCAATGCCTGAAGAATACAGACGATTTAATAGTCTGAAGTTTTGCTAATCCAGACAGTAACATGAGCTAGGGATGTTCAGCTGAGGTCCTGCTATAACTTTGCACATCATCCAGTGAGATTTAGAGCCTACCAGGTCATGGGCTGTGTATGCAATTAAAAAGCTCCTTTCCCCAAGGAGTTCACAATGCAGAGACAAAATATTATCCTCCCAATTAGTTTATTGCAGCAGACTGGGGCACAGATTATCTGGGGGCATGCTAAGACCATTCATGTGCCATTGAACTTGGAAAGGCATTTTTCACAACATCTGGTTTCAATCAATTTGCCGTCAATTCAGAGCACCAGACCCATTTTCTGGGACCATTAAAGTACACAGCACTGACACGGGGTTGCAGCTGTAATCCAAACATGGGTGTCCAAAGTAAAAGTCCTATTACCTCTTGTCGGTGACTGTGTAGAGAATGAGAATCTGGTGGCCATGTTTCTCTGAATACAGCTCCTTTTCCTGTTTGAGAAAGCCTCAGGCTGGACCATCACCTCCAGTCGTGCCATACGCAGCTTGGTTATGTGTGCTGCCTGGACAGACCTTAGTGGGGACCCAGTCTCAATGCATTGGGGAGGAGATTCACAGCCAAGCGTTACGGAAGTCTTTGCCTACATGAAGCAGGCTCCTTCCCTAGCCTACCTCTGCATTTTGCTTTTAGCGCTCCAACCACCTTCTTGTGCAAGCAGCCTGTTGCGGCTGTGATTCTGCCAATATGGGAAGGTGCTGAGAGAAGCCTGGTTCATTTAAATATGTGCAACCACAGCTCATGCTTTTACAGCATATATTCAGTGAAGCAATGCCTTTATCTGCAATACTTAGCCTTTATCTAACATCTTTTCAGTCTAAAGCTTTTTTTGAAACGCAGATTAAGTAATAACAACGTTGGATAATTGAGTGCATTTTTTCACAGTGACATAATGATACTTATCTATGGCTACTGAAAAGCGAGGATAACGTACTATGTGAGTGCTGTATTATCTTGCTTCTGAAACAGAGCAAGTTTGGCATTAGGGCTTAAGTAATTGAAATATGGCTCCTTGTACGAAAGCCTGTTTGTTTATAATAAAGCCTAATACGTCTTTCTAATGGACATTGCAATGACATGATTGCTGACTCTTTGCAACCTGTGAGGTTGGTAGTGTATTGAGTGTGGAGATCTTACCATGTCAGAACTACATCTGATGTGTCTCCTGTTATGTGAGAGCAAAACCCATCTCATCACGAGAGGAGTTGACCTTGGAGATCAGTGTTTGTAATGTGTGTTACTTTTTTGGATGTCAGGTGAGATGAAGTTCTGAGCATGCTCTGCTTAGCATCGTCATGGCTTTTGTGGGTAATTAGTTATAACACTGTTGTGAGCAGACCTTACAAACCCACTGGGTGATTTATTTGCATTGGAGGCCTGGTGGAATAAAATGACAGGCTGGCATGGCGAAACAAGCTGGACTCCCTTTGAATCCTACCAAGTGAGGAGGAAAACATAAATTAACACTCCCCTCCAAACCCTCAGACACACAGGTCTCTTCCACAGCAGAACAGCCTGTGCATCTTCCAGAAAAACTGGAGGATCAATGGGAAAAGACTTTTAGATTTAAATTGACCTACTGTCCAAAGTGGTATTTTAGTCCCTCTTGCATTTGCTCGGGCAGAACATGATGGTGTGTCTCTGGATAATTTTCCACCTGCCTGTTTTGAATATCAGATGGAAGCATTTAGCTGGTGAACTGGAATGGTGCCAAATTTTGCAGGAGCCTTTTCTCCTGAGTTCTGCTGTTTTTGTAACTACTTAGACAGAATTATCCAAGCATGCTCCCGGCTGGCACAGGGTAAATGCTGAGCAACACAACATGAGTCGACTTTTCATATGTCAACACAATTCCATAGTTCATGTCAAGGAACAAGCTACTGGGGCTTATTTAACTGTAATTCACAGGTTCTCAAAGGGCCAGAAGGGTATTTGATGTTATATGAACCTGCAGAATGACACTGGCCCATCAGCAAAGTCATTTCAGAAACTGAAAAAATCATTCACACCATTTTCTTGCTGGATTTCTGTGCAGTGTACCCCAGCGTGCATGACAACCATATTGCTGAACATGACTGAAAGCTTCTTATTGTCTTAAGCATCCTTTAATAGGCTGGAAGTGGGGGTTAATTCAGCCAGGTAATGTGGCGCTTTGAAGTTACTGAATCTATTAAGTGTTTAGCTGTATATATATGCACATTGGGTAGCTGGAATACTGATGTTAGGACTCCTGCTTGGCTCACCTATTTGTTCCTTGTGCTGTTTGATTGGCATTAATCCTGGGGAAGGAGGTAGTGGTGCTGGCAACTGCTTTCCCTAGTGGAAAATGAGTACGATCAGCCCCATTCTCACATGTGGTTGGTATCTCCACAGTGCGGGAATTTGTTAGCTTAAAGCTTCCCTCTAAATGGGTGACAACTCTTCTCTGATAAGCTGTGGCTGCCCTGCATGTGAGGCCTCAGACACCAAATAAACAGTGCTGGCATCAGATAATTCTGTTTAGAATGCTGTGGCCTTAGAAGTACCCTATCTTTTGAAATGCAATGTTTTTTTCATGGGTTGTTTACATCTTCCTGCAGTGACTTCATGTCATCTCGTAGTTCTTCAGTGTCTATGAAAGCTTAAACCACTGATCCTAGAAAGTATTTACAGGATTTGGTTTCTTTTTCTAGGGTTTTTGGGGAATGACTTATCTATAATTCTCCCTCCTGCTCCTAAAAAGCCTGCTGGAGTGCTGATGGGCAAAACGGAGCTTGCAATCATTAGAGATGTAACATTTCTGGAAAAGGCTTCACTTGGTGGTGTGCTCCGAGAGTGAATGTTGTGGTCGATGAGATAGCATTGGGAAATGACACAGATGTTCTTGTGCTCAAAGTGTAAAGCCTTAGGTCCGCTGGCCTCGAAGCATTATGGAGATTTCTGCTTACTCCCTTTAAAATGTTGGGTTCAAACTGCCATTGTAAAGATCACGACCTTTTGTAATTTGAAGGAAGACCTGTTATTTGGGCTGGAAACCTCTAATGCTTAGGAAGCTGTGAGCAAACAAGACTGAAGCTGGCTGTGTGAAATCACAGAGTACGTCAAGTGTAGAAGAGAAAGCCCCAAAAAGCTGAGAGTTTTGAAACTGTTTATCTAAGTTTCTTGCATGGCCCCTCTTATCACAGCATCGCAGCACCTCCCAGATGGTAATACATTTTATCTTCTTGCCAACACCCTCACAGGGTTCCTATCCCTATTTTACAGTTAGGAGACCCAAGTGCAGGCGCTGAGTGATATGCCCAGTGGCACTTGGGGTTTCTGTGGCAGATCAAGGAATGAAGCTCAACTTTCCCATGCCCCAGGCTAATTCCTTAACCCCGTGGGATCCTCCTGGAAATGAGCAGAATGGCTTAGCAAAACACAGCAGCATGCGGAAATAGTGCTCAAATGCAGTATGGGGTGAGCCCATCCTGGACTCTAAAAATATAAGTATTGGCATTTAAGTCTTGGTCTTTTGGGGCAAGTTGATGCTGCACAGTGGAGAGCTGAAGTCGGCTTTCGAACGAGCAGAGTATAGCTGCATCGAGCAAGGTTTATTAGTGTGGGTACAGCACCGTGCTGGCCAGGCTGTGCCACTCTGGGGGCTGAAATGAGCTGCTCTGCATAACGCTGGGTGTGTGGCTCTTGCTGCCCATGCAGAGCAACTGGGTTTTCAGGCTCTCTCATCACCTTGGGCCAGAGCTGCATCTCCTTGGCTGCTGGCAGGTCAGTGGATTCTCCGGTGCTGTTTGCCCATGCAAAGGCCCTATCCCAGGAAGCTGTTTTGCAAAAGCTCACTTCCAGGATGGATCTAGCAGTTTCAGCCTTCGAGCTGCCAGTTGCCCATGAGTTACTCTTGCTCCTCCCTTACTATCCCCCTTCCATCTCTTGAACCCTGCTTTTCCCATTCCTACAGCTGCAGAATACCTTCATCCTAACAAAATGTTTTAGAATCACAAAATGTTGGTGTAGGGGAATGAATAATACAGGGAGAGAGTGAATATTTAGTGGGTCCAGGTTATTACCTAACAACTGCCTGCTTCATTCATTGATAAACTATTCAAAATTGCAGCACTTAATAAATGCTACTAAATAGTGCCATGCCCATAACTTGATTACAATAATCCATTAGGGAACGTGTTTCAAAATGTCAACATTTCTCAGCAGTTACCTGGAAAACTCGTTCTTAGCATGAGTGTTGGGATAATCTGGTGTTTCAGATACTACTGGGCGTGTTAGATGCTGATTCTGAAATGGTGACTGCACTTTCCTTCTTACTCTGTGCTGTACCAGTGTCCAAAGCCCCTTGTAGGAGGCCAGAGTAATAATATATAAACAGGCAGCCAGCCTCAGCCTGAAGCCTACAGCTTTGGTTAGAAGGGTAAGTGAGGTTGCAGGATGAAAGGAAGGTGAAGATGAGCACAGGAGGCAGCAATCTCCGTTGGCTGCCTGCCTACTTCTCACTACTGTTCGTGGTGGTTTCGCTGAACAGGCGAACTGGTGTGCTGTCAGTTGGGAATGCTGTCAGGTCCTCAAAACCTTGGTTTCTGAGTGCTTGCTCTCCTGTGCACACTCAGCAAGTCCCCAGTATGAGCAAAAAAAGTCTTTCATTGTCACTGTAAGGCAGGCAGCACATCACGAAGTCCTCATCTAAGAAGATCCTAGATGAGTGTCTCATTTGCATGTCTAACAAAGCCTTGGGTAATCACCAAGAGGACGCTGGACTCAGTTAAAAGACTTGGACGATAGCACTAGGTATTTGGAAAGAGGCATCTGTGTAGGGTGATTCCTTGATCTGCCTCAGATTTGAGTTTGTGCGCTCGTCTTGCAAAAGAATGTTGCAGCAGCTTCACAACATATCTGGAAATTCCAGATTTTTGTGGAAGGCATGGGATTGGGAGCTGGGAGGTCTGGGACACCCTACAGCTTGTTTTCTCAAGCACTCTTCTGTAGCAAAAACAGTATGAGGATTGCAAGGTCTTCCCCGGGCAGCAGTAGAAGGGAGGAATAACCAGGGGCTGCTCACACAGCGGAGCTCACCAGGGGAGATCCCAAGTCCAGATCTGGCTGGTCGCTGCAACTTTGTTATGACATTATGCAAAGTCCTTTGAAGATTTCCTCTTGGCAGAGCCTGCCACGTCGTCACAGAGGTAAAGCAGGGAACGGTCGAAATCTTGTTAGGGATTGTAAAGCAGTCAGAACGGCTGGCTGCAAAGTTGTCCTATTGGCTATATGGTGAGTGGTGCAGCCGAGGACTTCAACAGGCTGGCTCTGGCCTTGAGATGCAAATGAAAATAAGCAAAGAAGATGGGTTAAGGTGTCTGGAGAATGGGGAGATGAGCAGAGCGCAGTCCTTTTACAGAAAGACTCCTTTTTCTGAAGTTCCACAAAGCATATTTCCACCTGAAGCACAATAATCTCTATTTCCTCTCAGCCCTCTTTTTTTTAACCTCACCAGTCACAGGTATGGTTTTGCTTTTACCTGCCGTTGTGTATCACTGGTAACTCATGACGTGATCGCAAGGTGACCGCCCACATCTGGGTCTGGTCATGCTCTGACTGTGGAGGTGACAGTGGGGTGGCCAGGAAACTCTCTGGGCTTAATTTCCTGCCATTCCCCCTCACTTGGGAGTGTCACATCCTCCAGGCTGATCAGTGGACCCCGGCATAGAGGTCCTTAGCTTCACAGAGACATCTTTCACACCTCAGACCCTCTAATTCCCCACCATATGCTTCTCGTGCTTACCTTTGCTGATAAAATATGTCCCCAGTTTCTCTCTGTCCATGTTTGTTCCCTCTTTGACTGTTGAGCTCTGAGGAAAGTTGATGGGAGGAATCCCATGGCTGGCTGAAAATATTGCTTCGCCCCCCTTTTAAGTTTTGATTTATGTCTCTGCAGAACGGGTAGCATTCCTTAGAAACAGTAACATGCCTTATTCAGCATCCCAGCCCTTTTAAACGAAAATTGAAGGACTGAAATGTTTTGGGCAACTCTTCATTTGTAAGCACTATGGCTTGCATTTTCTTTCTGCCATCCACTAAAATATTAACATTTTCTATAACAGGACCTCCCTCTGCAAGTTTTCCAGTCATGTTGTGCCAGGAGCGAGTATCTGTGTGTCTTGCTGTTTGTGCTGAGTTGTCCCTCTCCTTGCAGGCTAAAAAGTGTTCCATGGAGCAGAGAGATGATGACTGTTCTGGGAATCCCCCTTTTTCTTAGAAAAACTCCTGTTCTTTCATGACCTCACACGGAGATTTCAGAAGGATTACTCTGACTCGAGGTATGCCCACCCGGCACTGGGAATCCTCTATTTTCATTATGGGTAAAAATGTCCATTTTTAGGGGGAATGATTTGAAGCAGGCATTGAATCCTCCTCCTTCCTGAATCAGCTTTAATAAATATCAGGCTACAAACACAACTTGCTTAGAGCTTGTTGAAAGACAAATGCCTTTAAAAAGCCGAGCCTCCGCTATGGGTTTCAGTCGTGCTGGTGGTCCCATTGTGTGGGATTGTGAGTTTAGCCGAGAGCGAATGTTGTTCCATTACGAGGTAGTTTGGCCTGGGAGACACTTCAAAATCATTAAAGCTGACAATTTACCCTGCTGATTCCGCTAGCTGAACTGCCGGTGCGTGTGTGCTTAGTGTTGTTGGACCAAGAGAAAGGCGGCTGTACCGCAGAGCACAGGCACCTCTCCCTCTCCCGCACTCCCCAAGCAGTAGAGGATTTTATTTTTTCAGATATAGCCCATGTTTTCTCTCTTCCTAAAGCATGTAGCTTAGAGGGAAGTTGCCATAGCCCTGGCAGTTCAGGAACGTTATAATTATTGTCGTGCAATTGTGTAACATTATGTTCTTTTAGTAATCAAACCTTAGGCTGCTTTTTGCTACCGCTGCCTGAGAATAATCATAGGCCGGTGTTTCAATGGTACGAATTTGGTTCTGGGTTGGTGCCTCATCCTGAGCTATTGCTGATTCTGTGGATTTGCTGCATACGCACCGCAGGGGTGTAATAGATGGCTCTTTGTGGCAGGCTGGCAGCGCTCTGTTGTGCCAGGTGCTCTGTTTTTAACAAGAGTGGGGTTTTTTATGTTTTTAGAAGAACGACTAAATTAGCTCATAACCTGTAATCAGTATTAATTCCTTTGAATGCTCTTGAGTGAGTTATAGTTGATTACTGTTGTCTGACCCTAGTTAAGTCCATTTCTAGAAAACGCTTTGTGTGACTTTGTGTGTACAGCTGAAAGGAATGCGGCTTTCCCCTAATTACATACTGGTAATGCAAGAGGAGACATTTCTAGTTCTGCTTCTGAAAGTATTTCCTTTGAGCGCTGATGAGCCAGTGATAGCAGTAACCCTCTGAAACCGTTTTGAAAAGGAGAGACAAGGCAGGAACTAATACAGTTTCATCACTTGAAGCCTTGCATAGATTGTAGCAGCAACTGAGCCATCAGTAAGTCACTGGGGATAATATCTTTAAACTGCTCTGTGTTTTAATAAGATTAAATTGATTCAGGTCTTTGCCAGCCTTTTCAAAGCTAGCGCTGTGTGGTGGTCAGTAGCTCAGCCATCTCTATGTTGGGAAGCAAAGAACTGAAGATTCATGTGTTTAAACTGAAGAATCCCCCAAAGACTTTTATGTGCAGTATACTGCCTTAGATGTATACAAAAATTACCCCCCGTATAAGCAAGTCACATCTCCTAATCAGCTATGCCTATCTGATTTTTCTACAGCCTTTGTTCTCAGCTCTTTAATTTTATTTAGATCTCTTGTCAGGAGCGTGAAGGCATTTCCTACTGTCGGTGCTGCAAATACAATGAATTTCTTACAGAAGTGAGTTCAATTGTCAATACCATTTATTACAGTATTAGTTAAGGAGCTGTGAATAAATCAAAAGGATTATCTCTTGTGTAGAATAGAGGAACAGAACATTATATTGCTCCTGTATCATTGATGAACAATATTTTTCCAACCTTTCATTTATAGAAATGAAAATGGGTTTCCCTAAAGTGGGTTCTTTTCTGTGAGTTTGAACTGGTAACACAATTTTTACCATTTAATCATTAAAAACTGCGTTTAAATCACCATTCTATTTTCTTAAAGGTAAATACTACTTTATTTAAATGTATTTGGGATGCTGTGTCAATGCATTTAACACTTCTTGAGTTGAGCATTTCATTCATGAATTATTCTCTCCAAAACAATCAGAGGAAAGTAAAAGAATTTATATGAGTTTGTCGCTGTTCTTGAGCTGTGTTATAGATATAAAGGTAATCCTGTGTTAGCTCTGAGTGAAGGGCATTCATGTGGGCATTTACTGAACCGCAGATGACCTGTGGCAACTGTTACTCGTTAGAGAGCAGCAATGTCCCTGCATGTACAGACCTACAATGCAGCCGGTGGTCAATATATTATTATACAGTAACCACCCTGGTTTAGCTGATCAAAGAGGTTAGGAGATGACTTGATTGTGGTATCGGAGTATCTGTGCATGAAAGAAATTTCTAATAGGAGGTCATGCTTCGTTCTAGCAGAAAAGGTTACAATGGAAACGAGAGTCAGCTTAATTAGAGCTGGAGGACTCGGAGCAAGGAAGGCAGCTAACCTTGGAACAGTGATTCAAGGACAAGTTGGATTTTCCATCTTCTAAGTCTTTATGTTGAGTCTGCATATTTCCCTGGGGATGGGTCATAGCTCAGTCAGGAGTTACGGGCTTGAGGCAGAAACTGTGTTATATGTTGTGCAGAAGGTCAGGTGAGGCAGTTGTTACGGTCTCCCTGGGTCCTTAAAGTGTATGGATTCCAGTGAGAATTATTGCAGATTCACCATAGCTGGGCTTGAACTTGGTGCAAACATTAATTGCCAAATACTGCATGTCTAAAGATACCATATAGATGAAAAAGTGAGATAGTGGCATTGCCCTGTGGCTCATTTATAACATGGCGTATGATGCTGAAGTCTTAATCTTTAGTCTACATCACGTTATAGCATGGCTTTGGGGTTAAGCCATAGTGGGACTCACAAGATCCTGGTTCTGTCACAGGCTTTCTGTTTGATTTGGGCTAACCTTTTCACCTTTGCTTCATGTGGGTATTTATTTTCCCGGTATCCAACATGAAGCACACATGCATCTTGCAACAGATAACTAACTGGATATAGACCACAGCTCAAACCATTTCCAACTTTTACATCTCCAGAGCTTCTGCAAGGAAGTAAAAGTTCCCAGAAATATATTTTCAGTCCATCTGATTTTGAGCAGCACAGAAGCTGGGCAGTTTTTATTGAATCTGGCTTTAATTTGCATAATCCCTACAGTACAATTCAGTGATATTTCAGTCCCTAGAAGAGTGACATGAATGGCACACGAAATGTGCTTATTTCTTTAAACTTCCATTTAAAAATAACTTGTTGTTAGGACTGTGTCCAAAAAACACAGGATTTAAAAATAACTCTCTGTTAATGTGAGCGGGTTGGCAGTAGCAGTGTTACAGGTTAGATTTTATGTGTGTGTGTCTGTGTGTGTGTGTGCCCTCTCCAATAATCAGCCCTGGCTTTCTGCGACGGCAGCAGAGACATGGTGCCCTCGGTCCTACTTTGTTTTTCTCTATGTCTTGGAAACTCAAAGGTCTCTAGAGACATCTTTGAAAGCTGCCTCAATAATGGCCTTGAAAACCTGCACCCCAGCAAAATCCGCCAAGCAGGGGCTCTGCTGTACCAAACACATGTCGCATCCGTGGAGAAGGCTCTTCTCTTGCTGAATGGGTCCTGCTGCACGTGGAAATATGAAAGATGCCCTTGAAAATCAGCCTTTCAGGTTACAGTACAGATGGAGCGAGGCTGAAAATGAATTTCAGCTTTCAAGTGACTTTATGCTGTCTCCTTGATTGACTTGCCAGTTTTAATACTGTAAATTGGGGGATTGCGTGTAATGCATTCATGCCGTCCTTGTCTGGAATGAAGCAGGAACATAATTTATGGGGATATTCTCATCTCAGCCTTTGAGGAATTAGCTTCAATTAACTCTGTTGGGAATTGCATGTGCCGGGTGTCAGAAAGCCATCAAGTTTTCTTTAGAAATGCCGGCTGCTGTATGCGCTTCATTCTTTGGCTGTCTGAGGGGCTTTAGCAATGGATAAGGATTCAAAGCTTGGGAAACGCAGCTCTGGGTGACCAAGTTTCACAGGGTTAATGCCATGCACAGATGATGGACAGGACTGTAGCTGAATGCATGGCAGGTTGTTATAATTTATAGCCCTTCAGCATGGGTGAGAGAGGATTTGGGGAGGGTGCAGTAGCTTGTGAACCCAGAGCGCTGAAAGAGCAAATACACCAGAAGACACCGGCTGTAAAATAAGATGTCTCTGGATAAATCTTTCTGACATCCATGAGAATTGGAAAGGACATTGATTTCAGGCGGAGTGTGGCCAGTGCTTCTGGATCTGAGATCTTTAGGCTGCAGTCTGTGTGTTTGTGCTGCTGCCCAATTTGAGGCCAGCCCCAGAGAAAGTGGGGTGATAAGTGTGTGGGAGCAGGTTCCCAGCAGTTTGCAGTACTCGGGTGCTGTGGCAGAGCCCATCGTGGTGTTGTGTCACTCCCGGGTCCTGCTCAGCCTCGGGAGGCTTTGCCACCATGCGATGGGCAACCGGAGAGAGGTGGCTAAGTCAGACTTTTTTAGGACAGGGAAAAAATAACGGCTTTGGAGAAAGAAGTCTTCTGGAAGAAGCACACGTGACCTCCTTGCTTGTTTGCAAGGTGAGAGCATGCCGGGGAGCATTTCCCCTTGTCAGACACTGCAAACTCAGATGGGAGAAGCTCACTGTCGGATTAAATCCGAGACCCGGTGTCTCTTGCCTGTACGATGCTGCTTATCACCCTCGCCAAAACGGAAAGGACGCATGGCCTGCCAGACTTCATTAGGCAGCTGTATCAAAATACAGCACAGGAGAGCTGTGGGGTTCGAACAGCCCGAGCGATGCTCCCTGTGCCTCGGCTTACCAGTGATGACTCCGTAATTCCCCTACAAAGCATCATTTTAAATCTAAGAGTGAAGGGTGCTTATTTTCACTCTTAGCACACATTCCTCAGCACTCTTCTAATTTCTGTGCTAGTGGAGACAGAATCAGGCAAAGATTTCTGGTGCTTCTTGAAAGCCAGAAATCCCCCCTCTGTCCCCACACCCCCGATTATCACTTCATTATCCAGCAGCCGCTCGCCAGATCAGACACGGAAGTCATTTTGTGGCGGGTGCTGGCAAACTGTTTCCCAGCGATGCGTTTATATCTAAATGGCTAATTCTCTATCCACAGCTTATCCCAAAGATTAAAAACCAACCAAGCTAGATCTGAGTAAATTCAAAGCAAGAATCCTAATCAGTTCTGTCGCTAAAAGTGTATTAGTGTGGCACAAGAGAGAGCATGGCTTTCTTCCAGCAGATACAACAATCACAGCTCATTTGGGCGGGGAATTTTTCTACTGCTGTGTATTGACACAAAGGAGCACTTAGCTTGATAATGCCTCCTGGCTGCTGCCACAATCTGAATATTAAGAACAAATTAAGGTGTAAGATTAAACTCTGGAAGTTGTTACCTGTTCACAGTGAGGTAGCAGTTGCTTCTTTAGCTTTTTCACACCAAAATATTGGCTGTCAGCACTTGGGATTTTAAAAATAAAATTAAGCTCCTACCTTACACAGGAAACAATTAGGATCTCAAAAGTCTCCTGCAATATTTCTGCTACGGAATTTCTAATTTGCAATTAAATCTGTCATGGGCTGTAATATGACTGACTGCAATCCCCATGAACTCTAGCTTGTCGGGGTGGTTTACTCATGCAGGCAGTTCAAAGCAACATGGATACGGCAGCTCGCATAAATTGAAAGCCAGCTGAAAGTTTGTCACAAAAACCCCGAGGCTGGAGCGGCTGACGCTGCTGTCAGTCGTGGGTATTGCCGTGCACCGGGAATCTGCTGCCCGGGCTGGGCAGTCTCCAGGATGGCCGACATTGCAACTGGGGCGGCCATCGGTCACACCACCGATGAAACATAGAAGTCTGTCCTGTTGTGGGGAATGGGGAAGGAGGCAGCAGTTGCCCCAGCTCCCCAAAGGGCAAGCTGTATCGAGACTGAGTTAGAAGTGAGTAAACTCTGTTTGCCTACACGTACCCTTAACGTCAGTATTGACAGCCATAATTGCAGAGGGATGTGTGGCTGGGATGAAGGAGGTGTCTCTTGGGTTACGGACGGCGCTAGTGGTAAATCTGGCTGAACATGCTGCCTTCATAAATGATCTCAGTGCTAAATGCAGCGTAGTCAAACCTGCAGTCGCTGTGGAATTGGGAGGAACCGAGAGAAATGAGCAACAGAGGAGATGAAGGCTTGCTTTGGAAATACATAAGCTAAATAACATGGCTAAAAATAACCTTCTCTTTAATGAGATGGGGAAGTTGGAAAATGGATGGAGAAATTTTGGTGGAAGATCATACGAAGGATGAATTTCAGGAGACGGCAGCAAAACTGCCGGGTGATGGGCTAGATTGTACGTGCAGGTGCCCTGTGCTGCGGAGAACATGAGCTGCAAGTCCTTCTCTGCTGAGCTTGTCTGATCCCACCCAGCGGGTCCGTGTCCCCTTCTCGGCACCCGCCCGTGGAGACGCGGTGATGAGTGGCAGGAATTCAGAGAATAGCACTGGCAACGTGCTGGAGCTGGAGAGATTTATGTGGCCATGCTGACAGAGAGCTATGTGCGTAGCTTAGCTAAGCACCAGTCTCGACATCGGATGAGGAGTAGGAGAGAGATTAGGTAAGAGCCTGCAGTCATTTGAAAGCCTGAAGTGCTGGTGAGGAAGAAGGGACATTTTAGGTTGTGAGAGAGATAATGAAGAAAACAATGGTATGGTGAAAAAAAAAGTGTGATGAGGACATCTATTAAGGCATTAAATGGCTTTCAAAAGGGAATAACTGAAGTCCCATAGTGTGAAATCTGGACACTACAGTACAAGTGTACGGTCAGGAATTGTCCCATGATGAGGATGGAAAAACATGAACAAGTTTCCTTCCCTCAGCTTTGAAGAAGTGCCTTGCAACGTCCTGTCCTACCCAGCGGTACCAGAGGATTGCTTGTTCTTAGCAACTCTCTGATAATGCCACATGAAGAATTTTCCTTCCAAAAATACTGAGGTGACTTGGAAAGAGATCTCCTCTAGGTGAGCACCATATCGATAATGCTTCAGTTACGTGTGTCCAAGCTGAGCTGGAGCATTCGTGACTTTAGCCTCCCCAGGGACACTGCATCTAGACGAAATGAACTTTCTTCCCAAATTCCTTTTGGGAACTTGACCGTTTTGCTCAATAATGGGCAAGAGTCGCTACAAATGCTACCAGCCACACAGTAGCTCAGTGTTTCTCCCAGCGATACAGATTTGCTGAGGCTACTGGAAATGAGCAGCTGGATTGGGAAATGCAGGAAATGTATTAGTGTGTGGCTAGGCAGCAGCTTAGCAAATCTTGCCAAAATCTCTCTGGCTGCCTGGGCTTTTCCTCTGTATTTTCTGTCCTTTCATCTTCATTAACCTTTTATAACTCTGTCTGATTACTGCAGCATTCCCACCATTTCCTACCAAAATGTCCCTCTAATAGCTTTGTTATGGGCAGCCAATATCGATGTTGGCCATTGCCAGGTTATTAACATCTAAGAGGGTGATTGAGATGGGATGGAGCTGTCTGTGAGCAATGCTGACTGTCGGACCGCCACCAAGGTTGCGAGGAATGCATGTTAGAGGGAGCGGGAGCATGTTAACAGCAATCACTGTATGAAATGCGCCTTGGTGGGTCTCCCAGATCACTGATAACGTTGTGAGAAATTCAACAGCTTCTGGAACTCATCGAACCACTGCATAAGTTGCCAGCTTTGCTCTTTTGCAACTGATTTTTAGGGCCAAGTTTAAAACAACAACAAAAAAGCCCTCAAAAAATGTTCCTGTTTAAGAGTTTGGAAAAGATGCTTGTCAGCTGCTGCAGTCTTTGTGAGCCTGGGTGTGGCTTTTTTGGGTATAAGTCAGAAATTTCCATTGTCTAGCAGCTAGCTAGGGCATTAAATTGTCACAGATCACATCTTTTTCATCACACGTGCACAAACCTGGAAGATTAATTATACTCCCTTTTGTAAAACGCAGTATCCCAAGTGATTAGGGAAGAAATGAATCAAGAATATGAATTTAAGTACCTAAAAGCAACACAGCCATAGCTTGACTTGAAAGAAAACAGCTGCCAAGAAAAACAGTAAGGCAAAAATGTGGAGCAGCGTCTCTGAGGCTGGGGGAGGGAACAGGACTCGGGATGCTCCCAGAAGAGTGTTTAGACTGACCTGAGGCCCTGACACCTTCAGATGGGATTTCATCAGCTCTGAGCTGGGCTAAACTCATGTGGAGTTTCTCTAAGGGACAGGCCGGCTAAACCGTGGGTTTTGCAGTAGATAGTATTTTCCCTTTCATTTAGGACTCAAAAAATTCTTGCATGTTGGTGACTGCAGCTTTACAGCTAAGGCTCAATGAGTCTTTGCTGGTGTTAAAGGGAAAAGAGTGTATCAATGTGCTACATCCAGGAATTTATGCAGCATATTTTGTTTTCTGCTATTCCTGCTACACGACTTCTTGCATGCTTTTGTTCCCCCCTTGCATTTTAAGCGCTCTGCGAGAGGAGATGCAGTGAGGGGTGGGAGCATGAACCTTCCCATCAGGGGCTCCTGTGCATGGTGTTGGTGTGTCGGTGCAAACTGCTGGCAGGGCACATTTGTGCAGCGGGCGCAGCAGCAGCAGGGCGGACGTGCGATCCTGTCCGCAGCCGCGGTGGTGACCTCTGGCAGAGAAGCTGCAGCTACGTGGGTGGAAAATGTGCTTTGCTTGGTGGAGGTGAGTCATGTCGCAAGGTGCTGCCGTATGCAGAGGCCACGCTCCACGTTGGAGGGGGAGCATTGAGTGAGGACCATGACAAATGATGAAACAAGGCCATATTCAGACCAGTTATATCTTCAGGCTGATACTGGAATGTGGTTTTGGTCCAATATGTGCTTGGTCTGTTTTTATAACTATCTCTCTCTTTCCTGCAAGGAAAATCTTTGAAAGAGCATTAAAAACAGAAAAAAGTTGCAAAACAGTGTCTTGCAAACGTGTGCCAGCCTGGAGGTGGGAATGGGATGCTGGGGCTGTTAGCAGCAGACAGGTCATGCCGCAAAATATCGCTGGGGTCTCATAGTGCCTGGCCCTGGTGCCGCTGCTGAGACCCTGCCCTATTTTCTTGCCAGTTCACCAACAAATGAGCCATATCATCCGCCCCTTCCAGCACCGCCACCAGCTCTCCTTTGTGCATTATGGCCAACCACCAGCTTTTTGTTTTTTCCTGAACAAACCGCCACTGTTTGCCTAGAAAAGAGATGCAAACGTAGCAGAGCCCGAGTGGGAGATGTAACTGTCTCCAGATGTGCGCTGCGAGCGGGATGGGAACGAACCGTTCCGTGTGTCTGCCGGGGACAGGAGAGTGCCTGGGCTCAAACTGCAGTGAGGGACAGCTAAGTCCAGGAAAAGCTTTGAAGGGTGGAAGGGAGAGAGTCACGGGAAGCAGTTGCCCAGGAAGACTGGAATTTCAACCAATGGATATTTTTAGCACCGGGTTGGGCAATAAGCTGTAATTTGACCCTGCCTTGGGGGATGAACTAGGAGACCACTCAAGGTCCCTTGTGGCCCCATTTGCTGTATTGTATTTATTTATTTGTGTTTATGTAGCATTTAAAGGCTTTTTTTGGGCTTGTGGGTGTCTGTTTCTGTGCACACACAGTGTACAGTATGACCGGACATATATCAGAGTGCTTATCACTAACTATATGCAGATAAGGGAGTTATAAAGCTCTAATTTTAGAGAAGAAAAAGGTTTGAAATGTGTTTCCATGAAAAGCAGTGAGTGGGGAGAAGAACCGGTGGAAGTCCCACATTCCCTTCCCTTCCCTCTCTCATCTTCATTTTCCCCGGGCTTATCTCACCCCGGCTCCAGGACTGAGAGCTGATGGAACTCATGAGGATGGGAGAACACCGACCCAACAAGGGCCCAGGTACTCGTCCCGAGTTAATGAGCTGAGGTGGCTTGGGGAAGAGTCTGGTGAGCATCAAACCCAGGGGAGGAAGGAGTTGGGTGGCCAGCTGGAAACTGGGGGAGATGTGGGAGGCTCCCTAAGGCTTTCCTTGGCAAACCTCAGTGGCAAAAGTGACTTGC
This sequence comes from Fulmarus glacialis, assembly GCF_000690835.1. Taxonomy (NCBI): domain Eukaryota; kingdom Metazoa; phylum Chordata; class Aves; order Procellariiformes; family Procellariidae; genus Fulmarus; species Fulmarus glacialis. Next base: position 153,696 of record NW_009201014.1, on the reverse strand, counting down.
CCAAGACCACAGAAACCTGTGATGTGACAGAGCTTTTACCTATGCATTTTTCTCCCTGAGCTGCATTTTAGAAGGAAGTAATGTCAGAAAACAGCATTGTCTGTTGTCTTTGGCTGTTTCTACACCAGAAGGTCTCTTGCAATTATTCTGTGCAGGTATTTGGACAGTTTTTGTGAGCAGCCCGGGCGGGCTGCGCTCCTCTGTAAGGCTGCACAGCTCATCCCAGCAGTGCCGGCTGCCAGCTCTGTGCAGAGGTGCTGGCGGAGCTCTTGCGAAGCACTTTGGGATGGAAATCACAATCTATAATTGTAACACATCAACCTTCTTAAACACAGAGAACAAAAAAAGAAAAGAGAAGAAAGAAATCTTTTTCTTCCTCCTGGGAGGAGCTCTTATCTGATTCCTGAAGATCGTTTTAGTGTCTGTGCTATTTTTGTAGCTGGAAGTGCAGTCTGCAAACGAGCAAGCAATGCTGAGAACCTCCGAGAAATTCATTACGAAAGTAGGAGGCTAAAAGTTGAGCAGGGACGTAGAAAGCAAACAACGGCATGCTTTGCAGCCTCTGAATTTGATCTCCCTCTCTGAAGTCTGACCAGCCGTATGGCTCCTAAGCTCGGAGACAGCTGGGCTGGAGCAAACAGCCTTGACACAGAGGTCTGCTAGGCGGGATAAAGTTACTTGAGCATCTTCACCTCATCGCTGTCTAACGTGTCACATTTGCAGTCCACTATCGATTTCTAGGGCTTGGGATCCTTATGGCCACCAACCTATAGATCAGAATTAACTCCCAACCTTTTGGGAATTGACGGTGCTGAACTGAAGAGTTCAACTTTTCACCAATTTGCTGCTCCTGCTCTCCAGGTCGACCATCTGTATGCAGCTGCCCACCGCTCCCCTGAAATGTCAGAGGGAAATAACTCAGAGAAATGGACCCTTCTTTGCTGCTTTTCCAAAACGGTGAGGGGTGCTGCGATAAATGTGTGATACCAGGCTGTTTCACTCCTGCTCAGAGAAGAGGGGGAGAGCTGCCAATTTGTTTTTTCACACAGCATCTGAGAATCATGTGTTTGAAAATCTTGCAGAAGGTGTTTTTTTCCTTTTTTCCTTTTTTTTCTTTTTTTTTTTTTTTTTTTTGGTAATGCACAATCCAAAGCACTGATCTCTTGATGTATGGCTGCTGACAGGTGTCCATCTGGTCCCCTGGAAGCCCGACTTTCATGCCTCTTCTCCTCTAGTGTGTGACATGGGCTGAAGCAGCGTCAGGCTGGTGCGTGTGCTCGTGGCACAGCGGAGCAGCTCCACCGGGTGTCTGCAGCCGAATGGGATGCGGGATGCAAGATTGCATCTCTCCACAGATGGTTGTCATGCAACCGAGTCTGCTCCTCCTTGCCAGTATGGGAAATGTTGCTGTCTGCATTGCCTGCGCACGCAGGGAAGGGGGAGAAGAAAAATGACACTGCTGCAAAGGCAAGCGTGTGTTCATCATGCGCGTGAATGCTGTGGCCCTGTCTTTGTTGGGAATGGGAGATCTGTGCACTGCCAGCAGGGAAGAGGTTAAATTTTGATAGCGCTTCTATTAAGCCAGGAGAAGTCTGACCTCCGCCTGTTCCTTACTTCTAACTGAATTCGGGAGATTATGTCAAAGACTGTGTAGGCGTGTTCCCAGTATTTAGTTTCCAAAAGATGGAAATATCATCTTCCTCAACCTTCAGTGGTTTTAGCAGCGGGAGCTGGAGCGCTGCGTTCTCGGCGCAAGGACCACGGTGCAGCCTGAAAGCCCCCGGCTCCTGCACCCTGGTTTCCTCCCGCCGGCGCCGCAGCCTCCTCGCTGCGCTGCCCGTGGCAGGGGGGGGGGGTGCGCGATTATTGCGGCGGAGGGGGGGG
>NW_009201014.1:118738-151792 GCF_000690835.1 Fulmarus glacialis | reverse complement strand
GCTGAAAGTGATTTATGGCATTTTGGGGGTCACAGAGAAGCCAAAGGGTGCACACACATTTTCCCTCCCTCTTTCTCTCTGTGTATATATAAATATATTTGAATGCTGCTACTGCTGGCTTCTGAATGTATTAATATTTGTTTAGCCCTGGATTCATCCCACCCTAAATTTGCCTGAGGTGCCTGACTCTGGAGCACAGACATCCTCGGGCTCCCTCTGTTGTCGATGGAGCGAAGCACCTGCAGAAGGTGACCCAGCTCTCAGGTGAGCGGTTCGGTTAATTTGCTTCTGGCTTATTCTGTGCCAGCAAAGCAGATGCAGGCAGCTGGGAAGGGTCCGGACCTACGTGTCCTGTGTGGCCGGGAGCCTCGGCTGGGCCCTGCTGTGCCAGGTGCTGCAAAGACACGGGGCAGGAAAGTGGACCTGCCCGAGGGAGCTTGTGATCTGGTGGTGCATCTACCCAAAGAGGTGCAAAACCAGGAGCATCAGGTCAGGTTAGGGTAGAGGCAGAGGAGCTCGTGCTTGTCTGGATCCGCTGGAGAAGACTGAGGTCCTGAAAGCATCCACCTCGTACTCCCTGTGCACCTTGTCCTTTGCTTCACGGCAAATGAGAGTTGGAAAAGGGCAGTGAGATGCCTGTGTAGATGGCTCTGGGGTGATACCTCTGCAGCAAGAATCTGGTGACGGGCCCATCTTGCAGCCGCTCAAGGAAGGGAACTGGCATCTCGAGAGTGAGGAGAAATGAAACAGCGAGGAGAGATGAGAGATAGGGCAGGGCACACCTTGAGATGAAAGACATGTGGTTTGTGTTTGAGGAGTAGTGACGTTCCATGGAGAGGAGGATTTATTTCTTCATTAACTTGTGCCTGAACAAGTTTATCTTGAAGCACTGAACAAGTGTCATTAATATTTCCTTTGAGCAAACAAGGCTCTTTGATAATGCCTACCCTCTTTTGACCTTTATTTTAATTTTGAATGCTACTAATTAACACCGATCATTCATTCAAACACTAAACTGGTTGTTCCTGCTAAATGCAAAGCAAATGCTTTGTGGTCAGGAGCAGAATGGGGGCAGGCTTCTGCAGGGAAACTCCAAGGTTGCGGGACACCCTACGCAAACCAGGGTCTGTTGTGTTCAAACAAGGGAATTTCCTCTCTGGTCCTTGGGGAGTAGCTGGGAATAAGATGTCCCATAAGAAGGGAGAGGGAGCTCTCAGCAGATGGCCTGTGGAGGCAGCGCCAGGACTCAGGACCATCCAAACCCTGTTTTTTAAGTTTTCTTCTCAAGTGTCTGGTTTTCAGCTCCCTTGGCAAGTGCGTTTGGTGGCTGCTGAAAAGCACAGTTTTGCTCTGCTACCGACCCCCTCCCCATCGTTGCTTGGAGTGCTGACCAAGGATGCGCTGCCTCTTGTCAAGGGGGATGATCCTCCACGCTCAGAGGAAGGTGGGAAGGTTCATCCGTCCTGTGCGCCGATCTCAGCCTGCTCTCTGGAGCAAACCTGCCCACCAACCCCACCCAAAATCCTCAGACCTGTGCTTGGAGGTTGCCTTCACCAAATTTGTCTGAAATACAGGGAGAGAAGGGGGGCTCAGTTGCTGCCAGAGGGTCTCTGTGGCCAGAAGATCTGGGCTGGGTTTTGGGGAGGAGGAAGAAGTTTTACTGAGGGGAGACCAGGGGCCAGGGTTTCCTTTCTCTGCACAAGTCCTACCCTGGTGTTTTGTCACTTGGAGAACTAATGGAGACTTGTCTTAATGTGAGATGTCTTAATGTGAGAAGAGCTCCCTGGTGCACCTGTAATGGGGCTGCTGGTGGTGTGAAGGAGGAACTGGGCATTTGCCCACATTTCTTACACAGGCTTAGGGGACAAAACAGGATTCTGGGCTCCAGCTTGAAACCATCCCTGTTTCATATGAGTACGAGTAGCCACTGTGGCTAGGCAGACTGTGGCAAGGAGATAGAGGCTGGGGATTTGGAGGTTAAATTCTTCTTTTGGGTATAGCAGTGCAATCCTTGGTGCATCACAGCCGGTGGGGTCAGTTGGGTGGTATCTGCAGACAGGGCTGAAGCCCCACTGTAAGCCTCTTATGGGGCTGGAAGCAACTTTATCAAGGCTTTAGTTTCCCCTCTGAGGAATGGGGCTACCGGACTTCCCTGCAGAGAGTCCTGGATCTCCACCACCAAAGTGCTTTTTATCTCAGGTCTCGGAGAGCTGTGTGAGCTCACCCCAGCCCTCCATGAAGCCCACATGGGCCCACAGCTCTGTCCCAAAATGCTTAACAATTTTACCAGCTTTGGCCCATTTTCTGGAAAGAAAAATCAAATGCGACTGAAAACTTGGCAGCATTGGCAGTACTATTGAATGACAGGACCCATCTATTTTGGTCTAATAATGACTGCACTATCTAGCAGTCTGCCATCATTGTGGTCCCGCGATATTTCTAGCACAAGCAAGGAAAGATAAAGCATCCACTGGCAATGAATGTCGAGCCTGTAACAGCTTCCAGAGCGGGCCAGCAGATATAAATATGACTTCCTAGTTTCCACACACCAGCAGCTCGGCGCAGCTAAACAGAACCTCTTTTCTAGCCCCCATGAGAGTTTTTAGCACCCATGGAGCAATCCGTTTTGCACAACTCCATGTCTGCTAGAAGCTCAGCCTGCCTTTTGCCACGTCACCTCAGCCTGTAAGTCCTATGAGTCTGATTTTAAGCAACATAGTAAAGCAGGATAGTTTAAACGTTTCATTCAAGAGCTCCACCACATCAGAGGGCAGCAAATGAATCACGTACGTTCCTTTATCTGATGGTGTGTTTGTGTAAAAGGAGCAACATGCAGTGAGGAACTTGCTGTTGCAGGGAATTTGTGTTTACATAGATCTCCAGCCCACAGATTTTTTTTTTTTTTTGCTCTGCCATTCCCTGTATGTAAAATCCTCATTTGGAGCTATTTAAAAACCATCAGCATTCAAATAGTTTACAAACTGAAGCTGGGAAGGGGGAGGAAATGCATGATTGCAAAGGGATGCAGTGTTTAGGGAGCTGGTCTCTGGCTCTGCAAGAGATTTTCCATAAGTGTTTTGGTTTTGGTTTTTTTTTTTTAGTGCAGAAAGGAGGGTGTATGTTAAATGTCCATGAAGGTACCCATACCTAAGGACATAAATAGCATATTACTTCTACTCCTGGCAAGAATTAATCAATTTATTATGCATCAAGAAAATGCTGCTGGCCTTGAACTGTGCAAGGGGTCTGAAGCAGAGAAGGTCCCAGATCTGCAATGACACTGCAAGTACCCCCAAAAGCCTGGAGATCAGGCTCTGAAATCCCATTGATTTATGTGATTTGGCTGACTCCTGATCCCCACCCTGGTGTCTTGCTCCAAATATCTTCCATCCAAACAACTCCTGTACCCTCCATTTCGGAGGCGCTTGTGCACAAGATGACATGCTTGCCAAGCCAAGCCAAGCCCTGCAAAGTTGGGGAATACCAGAAGTGACTTTGCTTGGACAGCCCTAATTTCTCTCCCTGCCCATGCTTTTCCCCTAGGTCCGCCCGGGGCGACCTGTCTTCCACTCATGGCTTCCTTGCTTGGTCCTGCCATTGCATCAGAGCAGAGTTAAAAAAACCTCATCAAATTTGGGCAGAAAGCTTATTCCTGCTACAAAGACTCACTCATTTCTCACCCCTTGCTTCCTGCAGCAGGGAAGGCCAAAGAAAAGGCCATCAGAGTGCTTTAGGGTGGGTTAAATCAGGCAGTTTTTCCAATCCTGTATGAAGCAGGTGAATCGTTGTCTGCAATAACCAGCAGTTTTCACCCCCACCTCAAGGAGATGGTGTGTGCAGGGAGCACCATCCAGGGCACATGAAAACAGGGTTTTTGTGTCCGGCAGCCTTACGGACCGGCAGCCTAATGCCACGGCTCTACACGTGGCATGGATGAAATCAGTGACGCCCATCTGGAACACACACACACGTGCCCTGGTTCTCCTGTCGCAGCACAGATGCAATGGGCACAGCAATGGACTTGTCTCCTTCATTGCCCTCATTGCCCTCATGTATCCTTTGTATCTCATTCCCATTAAATGCAGGAGTGGCAGAGCATGTGCCAACGATAACATCCAGCATGGGCATGGGGGTCTCCTCTGCCTCTGTTGCCCCTGAAAAACTGCAGATTGCTCCCAGGGTTATTCCCTTCCTCACCCGTGCTGCAACCAGGGGCAGAAGCCATGTGCAATGGTTATGGCTATAAATGCTCCTGGTGAGCACCGTGGTCTGGTATCTGACAACAAAGGGACTTGTGCGAAGTGGCAATGGCAGGAATCCAGAGCCCCCAAAGCGGTTGCACCCCTGCGTCGCGGGAAGGCCTTTCTCTGGGCAGCCCCTTGCCTCCCAGCTGATCACTAACCACCACTTAACAACACTTTTCCTCCTAACGAACACAACAGCAGCGGGAAACCTCCAGTCCTGGGGCCTGCCTCCTTCGTGGGTGAGGCTGACAGTGTGGCTACAACAGATGGTCTGGAAAATCCCCTTTGATGGAGCAACCTCTCCTCCCCACAATTTGCTTGGGTGTTTTTGCAGCAGGGAGCCCCTGCTCCCGCATTACCAATGGAGAAAAAATGCCAGTCCCATGCTCCTTTTCTGGTGGTGTCCCATGCACTCACTCGGAGGGTAGTCCTGCCACAAGGAGCAGTTCCCTTCCCAAGCCTTATGCCAGGCTCAGCCTGGTTCTGGGAAAACCCTTTGGCTCACACGTCACTAAGCGCTGGCCGGGAGCCTTTGTTTGCAGGATGCTGAATATATCTGGCGCTGCGTGCGTGGGTTTCGATTATGGTGGTGATAGTTTATCATCATCTACTTAACCCTACCTTAGACTAGCATGTTGTACTGCCCCAGGTTACTCTGTTCACTGGGGTTGCTGCAGGGAATAACAGCTTGTGCACGCAGACAACATTAAAGGCAAGCTCGTGTGTGCGGCAAGATGCAATAGCTGGGTTGCGCTAATAGGTTGTGCCTATTATTATTAACATTACAGAGGCGCTCGAGGCTCCGGCTGGGATTGGCATGCTTGGTGCCGTGCAGGTACTTGGGAAAGAAATTTTGACGCAACGTAAGCAGTAGGTAGTTGGCAATGGGGTTTTGTGAGGGGTTTGTGGCGTGGGTGTCTGTGAGCTGATCACCGCCCTACAGAGGTTTGGTTTTTCTGTGCCAGGAAGGAGGTTACTCAAATGCCAACGCATGCTTGAGTTGGCAGCAGGACGGAGTCTCTGTCTGCTCCCATTGCAGGGGTCCTGACTCTCCTCGACGGGCTGGGAAGGAGGGAGAAAGCAGAGATGCGAAGGAGACTTGCTCTGCTGGGAAGAGATCTTTTTGGTGGTGGGGCAGTGTGGTGACTTGTTGGGCAGAACAGCTCAGTCAGCGCATCTCAGGGTTCACCCCTTTGAGGCTGGGCTGCGGGTTCGAAAGGAAATCGGATAGAAGGAGGCAGCAGGGAGCCCTCCCAGCAGTGGTGCAAAGGAGGTGGGGACAAGAGCAGGAGCAGTGAGGAGAAAAGAGGGAAGCAGTGAAAATGAAAAAGTTAAGCTCGGTTATTCCTGTGGATAGTTTTTGGGGCACTTGTTTGCGTGAGGATCCAACCAGAGACATGCCTCGGCAGATGCTTTGCACTGTGCTCTCTGACCTCTCTGCCGGCTGCAGCCACCTCAGCAATATCTCCTGCAAGCTGTAGAGAAGAGAATCTATTTCATCCCAAGCAACAGGTGATTTATCTCTCAACCAGGCTCCTTGCATGTCTCCCAGACACCCTACTGGGAGTGTGGATTCAGCAAGACCAGGGGTCAGCCCAGCCTCCTCCAAAGCCAAGTCAACCCTTGGGTCGCCGCATCCAGCCGGGAACACGAGAAGTGTTGCAACAGCCTGAGAGCAATTAGGGGTGAGGACGCCAAGGAATGTGCTTAACACTGGATTGCTCTATGCTGGGGCAGGGGAGGCATTTATAAAAAAACCCAGCTTGGACGAGAGCCGTTTGCTTGAAACAGGAGGGGAAGGAAGCGAAGCCTCGGAATATCGAAGAATATAATAGATTTTCGATTTGCCTTGCAAAACAAAAAACAACCCTCTCCCACAGTGTTTCCACAGCTACGCAGATATAAACATACAAATTCCAAGGTTACTTTTGATGGATTTCTTTAGTGCTTAGAACAGGCTCTTTCCGGAGTCGAAGCATTACTAGAGAAGGCTCGTTCCAGCAGGAGTGCCCTTAACAGTGCTATTTATTGAGGCAAGGCCTTTAGTTTGTGATGAGCTGTACTGAGCTGGAAAACACGGGGGCTTGTGATTTCAGGGACTAATCTGCTTGTTCAAACTGAGGCGGGGAAAGCAGATATTCAGGGTGATTTTAATGGCTGGAGCAGCTGTGTCGTAAATAACCCATGTAGAACTGAGTCTAATTTTTCCCTGAACAGGATGCTCCTGCAGATGTGACAATTAATCACAGTGATCAGCATTTCTGTACAGGCATTTCCAGATAAATTGAAATGATGGGTTTTTGCTCTTTCAAAGGGTCCAATCAGAAATTCAGTCTGGAGGCTTAACACTTAGTCAATACTTCCCCAGAAATGGAAAAGAGAGAAATTACGATGTGGGAAATGTCTCCTGGACTTGCAGTCCAAAGGCCGCAGCTGGGATTTCTTGGAAATATCTTTGCAGTTGCCATGGCATTTATTGTGCCTATAAAAGGTCTTCCAGGTGATGCTCTTTGGCATTAGAAGTACTAAGTACAAAGGGAAGCAGGTTAATTGCATTTCTTTGAAAGACGAAGCACAAGAGGACCCAGGCTGATAAGGAATTGTAGTATTTCCACAAAGAGGTTGCCAGCTGAGCATCTCAAAACTCACTTATTCCACGGATGCCCTTGTGCACTGCTGCCTGAGCTACAGGTTGGCTGTAGGGACAGATTTGTACCTTTATGTGTTTACCATTGTAATGAGCTGGTCAGTGCTGCTGGACTATGTGCTGCTTGGCAGACAGCAATCCAGGTCAATGCTGGATTAATGCTGTCCGCTCGGTGTTTTCACGTCCTGGACCACCAGACCTGGCTGCTCAAGCTCTGCTGCTCCAGTCCTCGAACTTGCACTGACGCATGCCCTGGGCTCTGCACTGAGCCACCTCCAGCATGGGGTTTGCATGGGTCTGTTGGGATCCAGGGTGATTTGGAGTGGAACTGGCTGTGGGGTGTCTTGTTCTGCTGTCTGGTTTTGGGATGCTCCTTCTCCTGAGTGCCTTCAGGCCATGTGGCTTTCAGGTATGAGCTGCCTTGGCACAGTGATCTGGCTATCAACAGGGACTGGTGATACTGGGGAGGAATGCAGCGCAGAGACATCATTGTTGCAAGAGCTATCTTGGGATCTGGGAAAAATTTTACTACTTTTATCTGTGCTTCTCTTATCTGAACCATCCTGGGTGATCATGGAGCAGTTCCTGGAGTCCAGACTGCTGATCAGGGGATGCTGCAGGTCCAAGCTATGAGGGAGCAAACATGTCACCCTTGGTCTTGGGATCAATCCTGAAGTCTTTTCCCAGCTGGAGAAGAGGCTGCTTTGCTTTGGGTGAGTTGATTGCAATCTTTGCCACAGCCTCCTCCTCTGTCAAACACTGGCCTGCTTGGGGAGCACCACTGCGTGTGAAGGGGCTGGAGGAAAGCTTGGATCATTGCTTGGGAGTTTCCCCATCCCACCCACCCGCTGCAGTCCGTCAGTTTAATTTTGTCAGGCAGTGATTGCCTCCCTCCAGGACGGATCGTATCATGCAACCATGTGTCACCCAGGCAGGTTAAGATTTATTATTTTGCTGGTCTCTCCAAGAGGCTGTATTTTACAAGCCTGAGTCAGGGGAAGGGGAGGAGAAATTTCTCTTCTCCCTAGTTGTGAGCCCACCCACAGGAGCCCATAGCAAGGCAGGGGTAGGGGAGCTGGACCCCATGCTGAAGGCACCTCCTCAGTTGGGTCCCCATCCCCAGAGCTGGCATGGGAATCTGAGGAAAGGAAATTTGTGCCCGAGGTGCCTGCGCTGTCCTGAACCTCTGGGCCCCATCTGCACCCTCACCCGCCGTCAAGCCCTGCTCCTGAAGGGAATAGGTGTGCAGTCCTTGTGAGCACCTACTGGGGTGGCAGATGTGGGATTTTGGCCTGGCTGTCAACTTCTGAGAAGCAGAAGAGCTCTGGTTAATGGCACAAGAAACACGGAGCTCCCATTACCGTTTGCCCCATGCTATGTCCCTCCTGCTGCTCTGGCAAGCAGCAGATGAAGTAACGTGTGCCTGGATAACCCTGGGTATAAAACAGACCAATGTGGGTGAATTAGCATGTGGAGTGAAGAGAGCAGTAAATAATCCCTATACAAAAATGCGTTTGTTTTTTTTTTTCTTTACATGCCAATGTTTTTCTTTAGAAGCCCAATAATCACGTCCATGCTTGGGATTTTCCATCCTGCTGAGAGCTATCAGTTTTGATTAGCACATTAAGTGCCTGCTGAAATTAAAATTATCAGCAGTTAAAAGATGACCTGAATGATGAGATAAGATACAAACCTTCTAAGTAAAAGCATCTTTGTGAATGAAACGAGATGGAGAAAAGTCTTGTTTTTCTCCCAGGAGCACGTGCAGGACTCCGCTCATATTTCTTGCTTCTTTCCTCTGCTGTCGCTTGTCTTCCCGTGGTGACCCTCACATCACTTGGCTGCCAGCGGACTCCTGGTGGCCATTTTCACAGCCATTAATTGAATATTCACATGTGACAAATGCTTCACGGTGCAGCCGTCCCGCCTTGACCCTCCGCCTGACTTAAAGGAGAGACGCGCAAGACATGAACTGTCTCATTACCAGAGCGAAGGTAATCCTTCCCGTTGGCCAAGAGGACCCTCGCAAGCAGCCTGCTGGGCTCCCACGTGCAGGCTAGGTCCTCCACCGCTGCCGGAGACATGGGAGGCCCTTTTGCGGCTTCTCTGGAGGTTAAGAACGTCAAGAAGGGGCAATTACGTCCAATTGCTCCAGCCTACATTGGTCGGGTTGGGCCCGTGGGCGATGTTGCTGAGCTGGCAGTGAGCAGCAGGTCACGTCACTGCTTGCTCTTCGCTGGCCTCAGTTTTAACTTGTTCAATCCCTGTGGCCGCAAGCAAGATGAGAGGGTTTTGCGGGAGCGGCACGTGCCAGAGCTGCACCGCCTCTGCCCAGCCCCAGCAAGGCCGATCCGCTTCTTCATGATTGCTGCCGTTCAATTTCTCTAGCTCTGGATTTCCAGTTTGAATGTCTTCAGCCCAAACCTGCAGCCGTGTGACGTCATTCTGCCTCCACCGGTCGGGAGAGGCTCCAGTACTGGAAAATGTCTCTTCTTGCAGTACTTACGGGCCTCAACATCAGCACCTTTGAACTTTCTGTTGCATTAGCCGAGCAGATTGACTTTCTAACCTCTCACTCAAGACCAGCTTTCTCCCTTTATCTGAGCTCTTCCCTGAAGCATTTGCAGCTTCTCAACTTTCTTTTTGAAGTGAGAACCCCAGGCATGGATATGTTTTTCCAGCAGCAAATGGCTAATGGGCTGTTCTCCCTCCTGGCAGCCCACACATATCTGTATCCCAGGACCCTGTTTGCTCTCTGGAGTTCAGCAACAGGAGCTCAGGGGACACCACCAGTCACCAGCTAGGCCCACGTCTAGAAATTAAACACCGTTGTATTAGGTCTTACTGGGATGGAGTTAATCAACCCACCACAATTATTTAATTTTGATGGGTCTGGGGCTATGCTTTTTTCTGGTGATGATGTTCAAAGAAACAGTCCTCCAATCCGTAGCTATTACCTCTATTCCTCAGTTGTTGATCCTGACTTTGAATTCAGCCACGTTAAAATAAAAACCTCCTACTGACTTCGGTGGGCGAAAAGCCCAGCTGACACGTTTGCATCCGACAGTGCCGTGGTAGGTTCGGCAATGCTGCGTTACATTACTGACCCTAAAGTGTCTGTCTTGGCTTATGGGCAAGGATACAGACGGAGTCGAGTCTGAAACTTGATTAATGAGAACATACACTACAGGAAAATGGCTTCAGCATTTGCAAGAAGACAGACAGCCTCAGGCATTTTGTGGCTTTTGACAGCTGGGAGCCATGAATGTCTGTTGTCTTTTTTCAAAAAAAAAAAAAAACCCTCCGTAGAATGAACACATTCAGCAAAGGGAAAAAAAAAAAAAAGAAAGAAAACATTACTCCCGGCTGGGGTGAGAAAAATCAAGTCTATCAGCGAGATTGTCTTGGTGGCTAAAAGGCAGCTTCCTGGGTTTTGATGTTGGTAGGTTCATTCTCTGCATTCCTTCTTTCTTTCTTTAGATAGCTGGTTAAATTCTTCTTTTTTTGGGGTCTTCATTCAGGAAAGACATTTAAGCTATGCTGCAGATGGAGAATTTGCAGCCAAATTCCCCTGTGAGCACAGTGCATGGACTGGGGTGCTCGCAGTGAGCAGGACACTGTGGTGAGCCCAGGGAGGTTGGTAGGAGTGAGATCCTCTCTGAGATCCAGAGGAACCATGGCGGGGGACAAAGCAGGAATTTGGAAGTACTGAGCCAGATTCACTGTGTGGGATGGGAAGGATGACTTCTGACTTCCATCTGAAAGGAGGGGGTCCGCGGTATTTGCCCCTCAGCATCATTGCTGCTGGTTGCCCACACAGCCAGACAGATGCTGCTGCACTGGTTGCACCAGGTTGCTGGTCTTTGCAGTCAGGAATGCAAGAAAAATAATTTATGGAATGAAAATACAGTTCTGGAGAATATGACACATAGCGCATGGTGAATGTATCGTGCAGGTGGGAGCTGGCCAACAGATTGTGTATTTGGCATGTTTGCTTTAAAATTAATCATGTGTTTGAGTGATATCCTGATTGGGGATGCTTTCCCGAGTTTGGGACATAAAATGCAACTTTAGAGAAGACTTCCTTAATCCAACAAATAAATCTGTTGCAGGCGTATGAGTGTTTTCTGTTGTTTTTCATGGAGCTCTTTATAGCTTTCAGATGGGACACTCCCAGCTTCCTCCAGAAATTTCACTTGCAGTGAGTTCAACTTTTGGTCAGCACTGAAAATCCATGAAGAATATTAAGATGTTCAGGGCCCCAGATACACAAGCCAAGAAGGACTAGCGATACTTAGTAGTGATTACATTTGTTTCCTTTCCATAGGAAAGGATTGATTTCTGTGTTAAAAGGAGTGCATTTCTTACAGAGCAGGCAGCATGACGGATGACCATATTAACAATATAGGATTTCTTCTCTAAGATGTGGGAATGGGCTAGAAACTCTCCTCCTCCTCCTCTTCCTTTACAAAGGGGGAAGTAGAGGCTGATTAATAAAGATAGGCTGCAGTGCATGATGGCTGGCAGAACACAGGGCTGATGGCTCCGTGCATGGTTATTATATTATTAGGTCCCAATAATGGGTCCCTGAGGTCCCTTATGTCCCAGCCTGGGGACAGGTCCCTCTGCTGCTGTGATTTGCTGCGCCTCCCGCAGCCGCCGGTTCTGCTGTCAGCCAGACACCCCTCCTGAAGGTCTTTTTAGTGCCTGCCGTTGACTTTCAAGACCAGATGCCTGTTTTCCCCAAGGTCCGTGGGATGTGGGGGGGGGGTTTGAGGGGAGCGATCCCTTGACCCAGACAGCACTTGTGGCAGCGAAGCCTTTGCTGACTGCTCGGGCATAGTGCAAGAAAAGTGGGGCCAGAGGCTTTGCACGGTGAGTGGGAGGCAGAGGTGAACCGGCAGGGCTGGGAGGCAGAGTAATTTTCTTCCTCTGATCTGCCTTGCTTGTAAATAGGTATTTCCAGCACATGAGAGTGGTCTGCACATAGGATACATCAGCTGTATGCCGGTTCCCCCAGGAGTGGGTTCAAAGTAAAGGCAATGCTTCATCAGAAAGCTAATTGAGGAACTGAGTTTGAAGTCTGGTTGCAGAACAACCTGTTTTCTCCATCCTATTTGATTTCAATTTGGCTTGCCCGGAAGACTCAGATCTGTGCATTCGCGTGCCAGCTATGTTCGCTTCCCTATAGCACCACACAGCTTGCCGCAAATTATTGAGACGATGCTCACGGCTGCACTTTCTTGTTATCCTTTGGTTGCTCATATTTAATATTTGTAATAACCTGTGTCATGTTTCCTGCAGTTGTAGCCATGCGTTTCACAGGCAAAAGCCAATGTTGTTTAAAGGTGAAATTTTTTTTCCATTCTGGGAGGGAGATTTTGCTGCTTATGTATCAATATGATGGCTTGCAGTGTTCTGGCAAGCTGGAGAAAGGAGATAAGAATGAAAGAAATGCTACATTTCATGACCCAGTGGCTTATGCTCTGTGTGCTTCACTGTGGACATTTAACAATCACAAGAGAAGGTCTTCTATGCCCCTTAAAATATCCACATCTTTAATGTAAATGAATCAGAACCATTTTTTCATGGTTGGGTCATGCGACTCCAGAGTCAGAGGGGATAACAGTGGGTATATTGTATGTCTGGATGAAAAGAGAGAGCCCCGACACTGGAGCAGACACTTAGTACAGAGAGATGTAAGGAGATGGCTAACCAGCCTCGTGTTTTATTTCTATGTTACATTTGGTTTCTTTTCTGAACGCTGCTGAGAAGAGAAGTGACATGTGCAGGTCAGTAGGGTGCTGAGCCCAGGGTTGGGAGCTGGATCCGTTCTCAGCGCTGCCGCTACCTTGCTGGGTGATTTTAGGTACATCTTTTCCCTCTTTGTTTCTATCCTGGCTTTTCTCTCTCGCCCAGCCGTAAGTGCTTTGGGGCAGGGATCATCTGTCCCTCTGTGGTTACGGGGAACATGGGGTTTTGCTCTCCTCTCCATTATTTCTATAATATAATCATTATGAGAGTCCTGAGCACATGAATCAGGGGGGTGGATGGGGTTAAGACTGTTGCATCTGCCTAAGGAGAAACAGGACGGGACTTGCAGGTGTCCTTCCTTACAGACCCGAGGCTGCCACTCCACCCCAAGCCAGGTTCACTGCTTACTGGTTAAGAATGGGCAGGTTGGATTAGACTTTTATAGCTTCTCCATGTGGGCAGGATCTACCTCTCTGACAGGATCCGGCAGACATCAGCGTGCCATTTGCATCAGAGATGCTGTGTCAATACTCAGTGCTACGGAGCAAACCCAGAAATACAGCGAAGGGAAGGAGCCCACCAGCCCCCTTGCTCCTGGGTAGAGGTGACACTTGCAGGGCTTCTGCCACAGCATGGACCTTTTGCCTGGCCAGGGAGATGCCACAAGGAGTAGAAATACAGTAATAAAAATCGGGAATTCAGACAAATGCCATTCTTGGAGAAGCAAATGGTGGACCCCGCTGGTTCAGACAAGGTGGTTACTGGCTTGCTTTGTATCCCGTCTCACACCCCACAGGGCTACGGATCTCCTGCAGTTCCCTGCGTGGCTTTCTGTGCTTTCAGGAGCTTCCTAGGTCCCTTAAGAAGAGCAAAGCATTTTTGCTGAAGGTCATGCTTTCAGTGCGACAGCAGGAGAAGCTGTGTAAATGAAAGGTTTGCATAAAAAATGGGAAAGGTAGAGCCAGCCTAGAAAAGACTTATTTTTTTCCTGGGCAACTCACTTGCATTTCACAAAAGAGACTTGTCTGTGTCTGGGGTGATGAGCGTGGCAGGGCCAAACCCATGGGACATCTGGGGCCAGCTCTTTATGCCAGTGATAGGTAAGAGGCTCTGAAGTATGCTGATGGTATTATGGAGCTGCGTGTGAATTTTCATTATGCCCTCCACGGGTTTCATGCTATCCGTGTGCGTGGCTGAGATGCACATGCAGCCCTCCAGCATACTGATGAGCCCTTGACATTAGTATTCAGAGCCAAAAGCCGGAGCTGTTAGACGAGGAATAATGGTGTGAAGGGGAGAACTGATAAATGATTAGGCTGCATTATAATATTGGCAGCGCTGACCCAGCTCCCTCGCAAAGGAGATTTACCAAATACAGATTTAGAGCCTTAGCATGATAAATAAATGAGTGTGAAGGATATATGTGTTTTGGGTGCTGGGTTTGTCACTAGGGAATTTGCAGAGAGGGAAACACATGATTGACAAGGGGCTAGAAAAATAAGCAAGTCACAGGCTTCTCTGTCTGCATGCACGTGGTTTCTATTAGCAGGACACGCGAGCACCCACCCCTGCTCGGCACAATACTTGGCACAAAGTTAACTTAAAATTAGGCTCAGGTTTAGATGCTTTTGTTGAAGCGGGCCCTAACTACATGATCACATGTAGCACTTTGGGCTAAGAGTGCAAGGGGACTGCTGGCAGCTTGATGCATTCCAGATGTTTCAACTGAAGGTGAAATTGCCCCTTTGCCCTCTGAATTTGGGTTAAATAGCTGGGGCCGGGGTTGCCCAAGGTGTTTGATATAGGGGCAGGTGCAGCGTACAGACGGAAGGTTACTGTGCAGGAGTGCCCTGCAGCTGTGGGAGCCACAAAGAGAATTCATGGGTAAATTAATTTAAACAGGTGAATGACTTCGCTCTGGTTTGTTGTGTTTAACCCTCCTTGCAGTCGATGGTTTATCTAGACCTGTGGATAAACAAAAGAAAAGTCCAGAGGCTAAACCAATGTGACCTTTTTTGTCTAGTTTTCAAACAGAGCTGATTTATAGCACACAAAAATATGAGCGAGTGGTTATGCTTTTTAAAAATAAATTAAAGACAACATTTGCAATGAATGTGGCACATGACCTAGCCAACTTTTTCTGAGCACTTTTTATGAGAACAATAGCGAGGAACAGCCTCTGTTTTTATGATTAGCTGAAAATGGTTGCGAACGTTTCCTTGACACCAGAGGCAAACGTGAAGCATCATGAATTAATATTTGCAAGGTGGTATTTTGAGGTCTCTGAGCTCAGCAGACCCGTAATAAAACAAGGAGCAGTGATCATTACTTTTGTTTGCAAAGCTTAGGGTAGGTAGTGGCTGGGGAGCAATCTCTAAAATTATCTAGTTGCGGTAGATGTAATTGGGGAGCAGGCGGGGGGTTTCCAGCAGAGTGGATTCATTCCCTGTTGGTGAAACAGGAGACGGAGAGAGACTCCCTGGTGATATCTATCACATACAGCAGACATCTTTGACAGTGATCCGCACTGCGGCAATTTTTTCTTGGCCAGGCGATTATTACTTGTCAGCACCAGCTGTTACCTGGAGGAGCCCAGTTATCAATTACTGGAGGGTGTTCTCCCCAGCATCGATTATTTTATTAGCTCCCTGATGAATCATTTGTGTCGACCATCTGAGCCTTGGAGACCAACCTCTGGTGGGTGTCATTGAGCCCTGGCCAACACCGAGTCATCTACTGCAGCTTCCCAGGAGGCAGAAGGTTCCTGTGGGGGTCTGGAAGGAGCCCTTGCTCCCCAGCCCACTGTGGGATGCTTGCGGCCGCCTCGTCTGACTCCGTTTTCGAGTGCCAGGCGGGAGGAGGAGAGCGTGACTGTCCCACCGACCCAAACAGATGGCGTGGCAGAGCTGCGCCCCGGCCTCCGATAGCGAACACCAGGCCCCATTGTTTCCAGGGCACCGAGAAAATAGATGGGTGACACACAAGCAGCTGCAGAACATGTTCTCCAGACTGTGCTTGTGCAATGGATTAAAAAAGAAAGACAGAAAAAAAAAAAAAAAAAGGACTAGTTATTCATTTCTGTTTAATGATGAGCAGTTCCTGTGGAGAGCGCTGAGCCAGCAGAGGAGACGGTCTGGAAGCAGTAGATGCACATTGCAGCAAGATCTCTTGGTTCCCCTTATTTTTAACCCCGGGTCTGCAGGAGCTCAGCGCCTCCCTGTTCAGCGCTGCCTGCTCCTAATAAGTGTCCTCAGGCACAAAGGCAGAAGAAAGGACCAATGCCACCAGATGAACCCATTCCCACCTCATCCTTGCAGATTGGAGCTTGTTGATCTGCAAGCATGAAACATGATGACTTTGAGCAATGCCACCGCCCACAGCCCTTGTGCAGCTTCAGCTGAAGCAGTCGGAGAAGACACCAGGCTCGCACTGAGCACAGTGGCTTGGCACCCACCTCCTCTTAGGTCATCAGAGAGGCAAACATCAAATCTTCAAACTATTTAAACCATCCTGCCTTGTTGTGGCTGCAGTGGGTTTGGGGACAATGGTACAAACTGCTCTGCCCACGTGATGGATGCAGAATAAGCCAGTGCCTGGGACCAGGTCCAAGGAGCAGACACCTGAAAGAGGCAAGTCTAGACGGGAGGATTTCCAGTTTGCTTTAGATACTGCAGTCAGCTTGTGCGCTTTTGGCTCCTTCTCAGTATAATACAGCTCTTCAGAGCAGAGAGAAAAGATCCAACAGAGTGAAAATCTTTGAAATAGGGGAAAAAGAGCAAAAACACAGCCTAGGGAGCCTGCCTAAAAAAAAAAAAACCAAACAAACAAAAGGCAGAGAGGAAATGGGCAGCAGTGGACGGTATGTTACACAGTGTACAAGCCAACAAGCAAGATCTGCGGGTCATCCATTCCTCTGAGCCTCGGAGAGAACATAGGTCCTTGGGTTAAATTACAGCAATCCCTCTCCCCCCAGCCTCTATTAGTTTGTCTCTAAATGCCCAGCAACAACAATGACAAAAATAGTTTGTAAAGTCTGACAAAAATCTTGATTTCCCAAAGTTTTGCCAAGCCTTGTTTCAAGTATAAAGTGCTCTGGCTGTTACTCCTCAACTCAGCGCTGACCTTCTGGCTGCTCTGTCCCTCCCTGCTCCAACAGAGAGGTAGAAATGTTCGGTATTAGCAAGCACGCCGCCAGCCCTTCAAAGCCATCTTCCTAGCTGTGCCCCTCGATTATTGTTTTTATTCCTTTTCCTGAACGTGTTGCCTTTAAAGTGAGATTTTCTTTGGTTTGTAATATTTCACACTTAATATTTCCTTCGCGGCCGGAGCGCTGTGGAAAGGGAGCAGCGGGGGAGCGCTGAAAGCAGCCTCTGAAGGGACGTCGTCAGCCTTTTTGGGCAGCCACGCAGCGGGGAGGGCTCGCTCTCGGCGTGCAGCGAGCCCGTCGGGCTCCCACCGTGGCGCAGGGATGTGGCATGGAGCAGATTCAGCTCCTTTGGTCGTTCTTCATTTTGCAGACAACAGACTAAGTTGGCTACAGTGAGGCAATTATCTTAATAAAGATAATTTCAGCTTTGCTGGGGTGATTGAAAAGAGCTCGCAGAAAACAAGAATGTTTAGCGGTGACTAATTTTTGCAGTTCATTTCTGTGAGTATTTATTTACTTGCTGAGCATCGGGATGGGAGTTGCAAAGCGGAAAGCTCTGAGATGCGATGGGTAAATCAGGGGAATAAACAGATACTCTCCCTGCTTTGAATTGCAGCTGATTATCTAGCTTGTCACTATGCTTGCTCCTCCTGCAGCTTTTTTCTTATTTTCTTTTTTCTTTTTTTCTTCTTTGGGGTTTTGCTGACAGAGGAAACTACTGTCAGGCCACCTTGGATTTCATACAGCCGTGCTGGCTCGTGCAGCAGTAATACAGACGGAGAGGACACTTCTGCTGCTGCACCGAGCGGGCCGGCCAGGTTTGTCTGGCAGCACTGGAGACCTAATGAGACGCTCTCAGCATAATCCCAGACCTAAAGAAAGGCAGATGATCTGCCTCAGAGTGTGTGGTCTTTGATGCTAACGAGGCCAGGTATTCGGAGTTGTTGTACGGCGTGAGGCACCGCTGTGGCAATTGCCTGGGTTGCTGCCTTTTATACATTTTGGGCTCATTTCTGCCAAGGACACCGCTGTTCATCCTGCGGAGGGTGAGGAACTTCATGAAAGGTTCTTGTCAGCTTTCCACATGACTTGCTTGGTTTTAGCCCAATTCCTTCTCCTTAGAAGGACGTGAGGTGGAGAGAGGAGTATCTCCTGCACTCCTGCTGGAGCAGATATGAAGAACAGGAGACAGGTCTAGAGGCAGGGTCCTGCCTGCTCCCAGCCAAGCCTGAAGTTCCTCAGATGTGTACAGAGAAGGGAGGATGTAATTGAAAAGGGAGTGACAAATGCACAACACTTCATTGGCACCTGCCAGGCTTGTTCTTTCTTTCCTGTTCTTGGTATCATGGTGGTGTTCAAAGTCCAGACCTGGGAGATGATGTGTCCTGCATTGCTCAGACAAATTAGATCAACAGCTCTGCCCCAAAGAGCCTACATCTTGCCTCGGATAGAGGACCTGCATGTAGGCTTGTGTGCAAGGCTTTTTAGATGTGGGACTCCAAAGAGGGAAGAAACTTCTTCAAAAGTATGCAGGCAGCTATGTGACTAACGAAGCTAAAGTCTGCTGAACAGCCTGGCATCCCTTACTGCAACAGCCTGCAAACCATTATCAGTATTTTTAGGTCCCTGATGAATCTAACAACCTGGTGGAAGTGCCTAAGTCACTACTGAAAATGGGAATTAGATTCCTTAGTCACACCAACAAGATTAATCTTACCTAATCTACCCAGTTAACAGCCAAGTGTTTAGCTGAAGCAGCTTCTCAGATGTGTCAGTGGCTGGTGGAGAGGGACGCATGACTAGAAGGTGATTTTTCTCTTCCCAGGATGGGTGTCCAGGGGTGGGAGAGACACGTTAGCTGCTAGAGAGGCTTGTCTCTGCCCTTTGACTGCGAAGGAGCCTTGAAGACTTCATCTCTAAGTTGGGTGTCTAGTGTAAGGCATGCAGCTTGTAGGTGGATAAAATTAGATAAAATGAATCTTCCACATAGACACTTCTACAAGTTTTACCCTGTGTTTTTAAATAGTTTTATATAAATAACACTGGGGAATGACACAACCCAGGTCTGCAAGGCATTAGCGCTCCCTGGCATGCTGTACATTTCACACTGAATGCTGTTAGCAGCAGAAAAAAGGCCAAGCCAGACCTTCAGATGTAAGCACGCTTGAGTTTTGGAAAAATCTGGATCTGGAGGAGGATCTGAAGTTTCCTTCTGGCCTCTATCTTTACAAGGAGCCAAACCACTCTGTCCAGTGTTGCTGAGCCTTTCAATAGTTCCCTAACTATTTCAACCCAGCTGCTGCAGCCCTGGGTCCACCTCAGCTCCAGCCAAGCTCCAGACGAGTCGTTCCGATCTCTCGCTGCTCCACGAATATGCAACACACAGCACTTGTGCAGGACTTTCCTAGACCATTGCTTCTGTAGGCTGTGTTGAGCCACCTTGGATTAATCAGAGAACTCTGTGGCCTCGGGTATAGACCTGGATTACGTTTACAAAATGGATGTGGTGCAAAGTGTCCACACAAAGATAAAAACCGGCAGAACGCCTCCAGCAGCGTTAGCATCTGCCTTGGGAGACGCTGCATGTAGGGAACGGCCACCTGATCAGACGCTGCTGTATTGCTATGGCTTCAGCAGTCACCACCCTTCAGCTGAGCCATGGTAACTGCGTGTTTCACCTGTTTCACCCACAAGTAAAACACCTGTATTTAAGCTGCTGCCATGAATTCATTTTACTTTGCAGTCAGGGAGCACTAAGAGCACGCGATCATTACCAGCGCTTGGCCGCGGGGCGGTATCTTCTGAGGCTGGTCCTGCTGAGCCGGCTATGCCCTTGGAGGATCCAAGTGCTGCCCACTTTATCCCCGACTGTTTGTATGCACCATGAACCCTGGGGACAGTGCATAGAAGTTTTCAGCTGGAAACCCACACACCAGACGTGGTAAGGGGTATCTCTCATGCAGGTTGTTTTTTCCATGGGCTCAGTTTTGCAACACCCTGAAAATCTTTCTCTCCCTATTTTTTCCGGTGTTACTTTCAGCTTTTTGGTTTGCCTTCCTGCTGCCTTGCTCCCACACACCATGGGAGACTCTGCACAAGCCCTGAGCATTGCTTGTGGCTGAGCCATCCCATGCGGCAAGACAATGATCCAGAAGTGCAGGTGTTTTTGCATTTTGTATTGGTATTAGTAAATCCTGGCAAGGGAATCTCATTTTTTCCCAAGTACGACAGACTGACAGGAGGTGGGAAAGGCCTGGAGGGGAGGAAAAAATGTGCATGCCTCCTCGTGAAAGGTCTGCAAGGATCGGCGGGGAATAGCTGGGGTAGGCGAGTGGCTGTGATGCAGCCGGAGTCTGCTCGGGTGAGGAGACAGGACAGGTTTGCTGATTTATGGGGGTCTGAGCGCAAGGTTTGTAACACCGGTGCTGTGCCATAGGCAAGAAACCTCACAGCCCCGGGCTGCTGCGCTGGCAGATGTGTCAGGTAACACCTACACACACAAATGCACGCTCACGCACACACACACACACTTCTTCAGCAAGGCTGTGCTGCTCATTTGAGCTCTAGTGTAGGAGGTTTTCCCTTTTTAGAGTCATGGGGTAAAGGACTTTATGGTGTAACATGACTGGCCCGAGAAGCAGAGGAGATAACATAAGAGTGAATTTGCCATCTGTCCCTGGAGTTATGAAACACAGCCGTAACTGTGTCTTGTAACTTTAGACAGCTCAAATACAGCGAGGAAGTTACAATGTGCTTCCACATGCTTTAAATCTAGGGCTGGTCCTGTGTTCGTCTGTGTATAACCAGGGTTGAATCCTTCTCCTTGCTGTTTTCCTTTAATTTAATATTCCTTGCAATAGGACTGTTCCTCTTAATGTGCCTAATGTAAAACACGCTCGTTTGCTGACTGTGGCAGGAGTCTCTGGCTCAGGCTACCCTGCACGTCGCCGTGGAGTCTGATGCTGGGGAGGGTAATGACTCTGGGAAGTTTGACACTGAAACAACTTATTGGGAGTATTTACTGGGCAGGGTTAAGGAGATGAATTATTTTGTTGTAAATTATTAGATCTGGGCTGGCTCAAAACGCAGAATAACTCTTGCTATTAGACTGGATGCTGGAGGATGCTAATTTTTAGGAAACAAAAGTGGATCCTTTCCTAGATGGCTACATTTGCAGACCATATTTGTGTTCCCTTTGAATAAAGTCAAAGCAAGTCTGTCCTGTGCTGAAAGCGCAGGCCAGTGACTCTCCCAAACACAGGCTCGCAACCCCATCCTTGTAGGATGTACAAGGAAGCACAACAGGATCTCGCTGGCAGGAGGGGGGCTCCCCCCTGGAAGCGGGTTGCAAGCTGGAGGCTGGGTCCCCAGGGCAGAGGTTGGCCCTGGGAAGAAGGGCGAGCAGCATTTCCAGACGGGGTGGAATGAACTCATCCGTCATTGTCATTTTTTAATTGTTTTCTGTGTTGTACTGCTGATCTTTTAATAGGGTGTGATCCGAAACATGCTTCTTTGTTGTGGGTGGCATGTGTCCCTGGTCCCCGACTGTCTCCGTGCAGACTGATGGTGGGGACAGTCTGGGGACAGGCTGCCTTGTAAGGACATGTCAGAAATCTCCACCCTTGACTGGTGCTGAGCGGGAGAAATGTCCCCTGTTCCTGATGGGCAATGAATTGTAATGAAGGGACATTTAGGCTGTGGTTTCACAACTATATTAACACTCTCTTAAAGACCGTCTTTCCTGCAGCTCACTTCTCCTTTTTTGTCATGCTAGTGGATTGTGGAGATCATCGAGGTGACAAACCCCCTCTTTTTTTTTTTTTCTGCTAAATGAGGCTTTCACCCCAAACCACATCCATTCCCTGAGCATGCCCTGCAGCGGGCAGAGCTGGTGGGCAGGGGATGGAGGACTCAGCTGAAGCAGCCCTGCCACCACATGTGAGACCACAGCTTCACTGTCCTTCTTTCCTTCCTATTTATAGCAGAGCTGGGTGATTCTCAGCCATCCCTGTAAAGAGCTCGTAGGTCTCCAGGGCTTGGATTTGCAATCAGTTTGTATCCAGTGGAGCTGGACGCAGCCATGGTCTGAATAGCAAAAGGTTGCACAGCCGCGTGGACACATGCAGTATCAGTCCTGCGGATGGGTTTGCAGCCCTGCACCATCCCACGAAAACAAAGATGAGCTTAAGAGTCACACAAGACTTTCAGTTAACGTGGGACCTTTTTACTGCCCTTTGTTTTTAGACCTCTGAGGTAGATGCGGTTCACGTTTTCCAATTTTCTTTCCAACAATGTTCTTCTCTTAGCAACTCACGTAACTCCAGGACTCATAGATTTAAAATATGCACTGAATCCCTCTCCCTGCCAAAACTGGGTCTGACGAGGCAAGACAGCGACTGGCAAGGACACGAGCAGAAATTCCCAGCCTCAGAGATGCTGCCGAGGCTGATTCACTTTGCAGCCAGGGCAGGAGATGGTAAGAGCACATTTGCCCAGCGGGCCCCCTTCTTTACACTTTATCAGAGTGGCTGCCATCAGCCAAAACACACACAGGGATTTCCAGGGACTAATAATAAGGCTTCATAATCCCCTCAGCTCTGCAGCCAGCACGACGTGTGCCACCACCGGGATGGGACACGCAGCGGGTGTGTTTGTGTGTGTCCCAGCCCCGGCAGGCAGCCGACTTCAAAGAGCCCACGAAGCTTATGCAGGTCAGCAAGGAGCCAATGTGCTGCTATCCCAGCACGCTCTTATTAGGGGAATTGATACCCTGTTAATTATATCCTCGTCTTGCCAGCCTGCCTCTGCTCCGGCACCCTTCCCCTCCTGCCTGCCAGGCATTTCTGATCGGCAAGGAGACTCGGTCTTTTGCTTCTTGCTCATCAAGTCTTCATCTCCTTGTTAACTGCCTGACAGCTTGTCTCTTTGCTTCCTAGCTCCTTGTCCCTTTCCTGTCTGTCTGTCTCTCTCTGGTGGCCTCGGAGGTTTCCTCTCCTCTCTGGGAGGCACCCGGCGGGTGTCAGAGCGGTGCTGCCTCCGAGCACCCTGCCCTGTGTGCAGACCCGGCGTGCAGCGTGTGTCCGCTCTCTCCTGCTTAATCCCACGTCGTTCCTACTCCTGAAGGTTGTGATTGAAGAAAGATTTGCCAGAGAAGCCTTTATTTTGCTCAGATCGTATAACTGCGTGGCGGGGGGTGGGAGAGAAGTTTTTGAGCACATAAGCCTTTCCTTAGGTCTGAAACAGAAGCAGTAATCTCAGCCGTGTAGCAGGCTGGGGAGGCTGCTGGATTTCACTTCATGTGATGGGAAAAGATTGGGACTGTGAGCTGTGCGGGGAGCAGCTCCTGGAGCAATCGCACACCGGCATGGTCTTCCACCTGCGCAGCTGGGAATGGCGGAGCGAGTGTCCCCATGTCCCTTTTCTCCAGCGGTATCTGCAAGCCTGAGAGCACCCAGCACCCCCCGACCAAGCAGAAGAAATACCAACACAGACACACAGAGACCACTATGTTCTGACGGGAAGATCCTCCTGACCTGAGATGTTTGAGGCTTGTCAGTAGAGCCCTGGAAGCTGTGCTGCTGCCTTTGGTGGTTTGCTGGACGGTGCTCCAGCCCCAGGGGTCTAAATGTCCCCAAAATGTGCCCTTATCTGGTGCAGCAGGAGTAAAGAGAAAGCGAGCCGCTATCTCGCTGATCCCTGCTGGGACAACTCCCCTTGTTTTTCGCTTTGATATTCTCGTGCTGGAACAGCCCTGGCTTCTCTGGCCCCACTTTGCGCACAGCTTGGCTGGGACTTAAGCCCCGTGGTTCCCAGAAAGGGTCGGGGAATCTTATCAATCTGCTTTTATTATTTTCTTTTTCCTTCTCCTTTGAATTCCAGTCGGCTGCTGACTGTGAAAACACAACAAGAGGCTCAAATCAGTCAGCCCTCGGCGTATTCAAATTGGCACCAGTTTGTTTGTTTTGGGGCTAAAGCCAGAGTGAGAAAGCCGGGGCTTTGAGATGCTGTGGGGATCACCTGGGAAAATACACACGCCTTTCATCTCGCCTCCGTCCCCCGTGGTCAGGAGGGCTCTCTGCCCCCAGCTGGGCTCCCAGCCCCCTTCTCCTTTTCATCAGCGGTGGGTCCCTCGCTGTGCCTGAGGACAGGCACTTAGCGGTGGCCATATGACATGGAGTGAAAGTCCCGAGGGAACAGATGTTTCTCTTTCAAGGGGCATGGGGGCCGGGCGGGGGGAGCGTTGGACAAGGTATCAAATACCTTTCAGGCTTTCAAAAATTGGTGCTGGAAGCTGCTTCTCTCGATCACGGCAGTGAGCTGCTGGTAACACCTAACCCCTGGCAATGCTCCAAAAGAGGGACCCGAATGCAGTAACGCAAGATTTTATTTTTAATTTTTTAAATTTTTTTTTCCAGCAGAAATGACATGTCCACAGACATGGAAGTTCTGGGCAGAGCTCCTTGGGCAATTCTTTTTTAGGCTGGTGAAAATCTTCATGCATCTTTCTGAGCCCATAAAAACAGCGATTCTCTTCCCCTTGTAAGAACGGAGGGCCAAACTCCCTGCAGTGGAAATAGCTCCACTGTCCCTGCACACCAGCCCCAGCGTCACCACTGTTTGATTTTCTTCCACACCCCCAGGTCCCCCTCTAGAAGATGATGGGAACAATTATTTGCATGAAGCTTAGGGGATCGCATCAGCCATTTCTCTGCTCAATGCTATCTTTTCTGCATACAGCGACAAACATTTCTCCCCTGCTCCCCCAAGCCCTCAGCTTTTTCAGATTCCTTCATCTTCTTTCACCAAACCTTTTTCCTTTTTTTCCTTTTGTTTCATTCAGGATTGTATCAGTTCTCAGGACACAGATCTGCTTTAGACCAGGAATTTGCCCTTACTGGATCCTTTTAGCCTGCATACACCACTGTTACCGAGTGATTGATACGAGTTCAACCCAGCAGCCCCGGATTTGAAAAAGGAGGTTTCAGCTGAAGAGCAACATCCCAGGTTCTCCCTCTACACATTTGTCAAATTGGGGGATGAAATGGCCCCTCTGAAGAGGGCACCGAATGTTTATACACTGCCCAGCTGCAAGCTCAGCTCTTTCATCTGCAGCTCCAGCACTGCAGCCTAGAAGGTGTGATCCCACAGGGAGCTGGGCAGCTCCCGGCGGCGATGCTCCGGCAGAGCCGGCAACGATGCTCCGGCAGTGCCATCAGCTCTGCGGAGCTCCTCGCCTTCAAACGCACCGTCACCCCGGCTGTGAAACAGGGACCTGGATCTGACCGTGGATTTTGAACATCTCGGAAATGAGGGGGTTTGTCAGCAGGTTCTGGTCTGATTTTCCACTTAAGGAGATTGGTCCACAGGTTCTGTTTTTCCCACTTAGCCAAAATCTGGTTACGGGCAATTTGTTTTCTTTCCACTTTTTTCATCATCTCTGACACTCTTCCCTACAGGCCTTAAATAAGAATTTGACATTGACCAGTCAAAATGCCTGGTACAAGTGTCTCACCTTGTTTCACATGTGATTGAGACCAAAACATGTATAATCTATGTTTGCCAGCAACTCTGGAACTGGGATTTCTTTGCTTTGCTTACTATGTTCCTTCTGCGTTATCTCCAGTGGAAGTGCTTGCAAAAAGCATTGCATAGACAGGCAGATTTTGCTGTGTGAGTCACTCGTGGTTTAAGGACCGTTATTTACTTTGCAGCAGATAGCAGTACTGCCAGCGCTTCTCACCTGGCCGTGGAGAAAACTGGTAAATACTGATGGTCTGGGCTGGCTTTAGAAACATGGAGCTGTTGTAGGTTAACCCAGAAGGTCTGGATGGGAAAGGTGCAGGATTTGGCCGTGGTGTTTAGCAGGTACCCATAGAGCAGGATGGCTTTTGGCTGGAGACCTGTTCGGTTTCAAAACACTTGTCTGAGGAAGAAGTCTAAGAGGACAGATGTACTGAAAGAAACAGCCTCAGAGATTGGAGTCATCTTTGGTTGAAAACTGTGTTTTACACTAATTTAGCCCGGGTGGGTCACTGCCTTGGCGGAGGCGTTCAGACCTCTTGTAAGAGCGCATAGAGCCCCGATGGCAGTGGAAGCTGTCCCCTGGGCCATGCTATAGGATAGGGCCTGACCCAGGTGCCGTGATGCTGCAGGGCTGCAGACAGAAGCCAAACTTCATTAATTAGAAAATTAAGAACTGCAAAGCTCTTTTATGGATGCCAGTGGTTGTGAGAGTACCCCCAGAGAGGGGCTGGGGTGCCCATGGGCTCCCCTCCCAGCAGCTCCCTCCCTTTCCCCTCTGTGACACTCCATCTCCCATCCCAGCCGCTCTGGTTGGGAGCATTGGATGTGGTCCTGCCTGGAGCACACTGCCTTTTTATTCAGGTGACGCTGCAGAGGAAATCCAGCAATCTTGAATTTCCTCACCGTGCTCAGGGATGCTTTTCCCTTCCCCACTGCCTTTAGCTCAAACCGGTGCTTGAAGTGCTTGTTTTGGGAAAGCACGGGGCATAAAGCATACCAGCAACTGCCTGCAGCTGCAGGGAAGGTCCTAAAAATGGGGATTACACCCTTTCCACATGGCAGCCTGCTTCCTCCCTCCACGGGCTGCGAAGGCCTCCGCGGAGGCTGCGAAGACACATGTATATGTTAAAATGTCTGAAGGCATGTTAAATGAATACCACAGCTCAAAAGCAAGGCTGGCTCTTGCTGGTGGAGCAGCCGGTGGAGCAGGGTTGGGAAGCAGCAGCCACGTCGTGTGCTTCTGCAGGACTGGCTGAGTGGGGCCGAGGTGAGCTGGCAGGAGCAGGATGTTTGCTTGGACATGAAGCTCTGCAGAGGATCTGAGAGTGCTCATCTGACCATGCTTTAGGCGTAAAAGGTCCTAAATGGAGCCACATCTAGCTCGTACAATTGCTATAAAAGCTCAACATTTTAAAAGTATTGAGCTATCCATTTTAGGTTCCCTTTATTTTGCCTGCTTTGGGTTTTCAGGCTTTGGTTCCTAAATTTATAGGTACAGAGCAAGCCGAGGTACAAAGCAGAATGATTTCGAGGTAAAACACCAAGCAAGTGGATTAAATTTTGGCACAACTTCATTGGTCTGTAATGCAACAAACACTGTCTTCTAAGCAACATTTGCTTTCAGTTGCAACAATAAAAACCTAGCTCAGGGGGTGAAGATCAATTTGGAGATGATCTGAGATGTCTCCATCTTATGCACTATCATCACAGCCCTTGTAGCAGAGGTGAAGGACTCCCAGGGCACGGCAAGGCTGCCATCCCCAGGAAAGGGTGAGGAACTGGGCACTGACAGGGGGACTTGCCCCAAACCACCAAATAAATGCATGAACAAATCTGACAGGGGCTTTCACTCGGGGAGCAGAAACGCTATGTTTGCAACATAACCCAGTGCCACCCAGCTGGGGAAACGGCCTGTTGGGAGAAAATGGCCCAGGGTTTCTGCGCACATCCAGCCTTTGGTGGTGGATTATTTTTCTGTGCAGGAGGGATGATCAACTGTGACCTTTTTGAGAGCAAGGACCTGTCAGGAGCTCCAGACTCCTGAGTGTGGCCCAGGGCACTGGGCTCTCTTTGAAAGCTGCAACATGCACCCTGTAGCAAAGCTTAAAATGCCTTTTCAGCAACACCTGCAGCTTTTTCTTCTATCAGATTTGGCTCCTTGTCTGAGAGACAGTGTCTGAACCACACCGAGGCACCATGATGTTGTAGTGGTACCTAAATGGTCGTGTTAAATCTGCATTTTTTGCAATGGGATTTCTTCCCGCAGCAGTTCATTCCTGAATTCAAACCAGGCAAAGCTTTCTCTGCACAGTAACTACACATAACTGGTGGCTTCTGTTCAACAGTTTGCTGCTGCTGGTGGGGCAATGGGGCGTGTGGCTGGTACAAGAAATGCTGCCTTTGGACAATATTTTGACATAGGGCTGTAGGAAGGATTTTACAGCAAACACCTCACTTTGCAGTCAGCTGGCTGCATGTTTTTGTCTTCCCTGGTAAGTACCAGCTCCCTGTGTCATCATAGCTGTTTCAGTGGCTTTCAAAGCACTCGTGCCTTCTTCTTCAGTTAATGACAGAGCAGTGTTGTCTTAGACAGGGACACTTCTGGAGGAAGAGCCCATTTTTGTGCCAAGAAGCCTTGCCTCCATGTACGCACCTCAAAGGCATGCAGCGGCTCGCAGCCCAAACATCATTACACAGGCATTACCCGTCCTTTGTGCTGCTGGGGGGCTTTGCAGGGGGCTTATCCCAGCCACTCTGCCTGGCGTGCAATTGACCCCACTAATGCAGGGCAAGCTTAAGGGGTTTCAAAGCCTGCCTCAAGTCCTTGAAGAGCTCTCCAAATTCCTGTCCTGTCTGCAGGATGCTACTGGCTCCCCAGGCAATGCCCAGTCCCACGCAGCCTTTTATTGTCCCCAAGCCCCACAGGCAGCATCCTAACCACGTGCAAGTGAGATGATTGCTGCTGGTGAGCTTGCTTGGAGGGAAAAAGCCCTTCAGGATAAGACTTGTGCTTCCCACCAGCCTCTTCTGGAAATCAGTGCGAAGCAAAAATGACAGCAGGATGATCCAGCCAGTCTTTCATCCCTAACGAGAGGCTCCTAATGAGAGCCTCCTCCTTCTGCCATGGAGCTGTGCCATTGTCCCTCTCTATATTGTTGTAGTAGAGCAAAGGAGGAGGGGGGGAAGGATCATTTAGCACGTGAAAGGCACCTCTTGTATGGGGCTACATGCATGGCACAGTTCATCCAGGGTGAGCAACCAGCTCCTGCCAAGCCATGATGTATGAGGCAGAAAGGTCAAAAGTTCTCCTTTACAATCGGCAAGAAAGGAGAAGGCAGGCGATGGTCACTTAATTTGTGGGTTTTTCCCTCTACTTGTCAGGAGGAGTTTGGGCTGTGGTGATGGATGAGTCATCAATTAAAGTCGGACGCTTGGTCTTTTGTCTTGGTTCCTAAAGGGCCCAATTCAAGCCCCGGCCAAGTCGATGGGAGTCCATCCACCGATGCCAGCGGGTCCTCGATCGGGACTACGAAGGCTGTGGAGCGACTGGGTTGAACAGCCTGCCTTTCTTCATGCTCAGCGTTGTGCCTCTTGGCTCCCCAGTTGCTGCTGCTGTTATCGGGCAGGACATTTCCAGAGCTGAATCTTGCTAACACTTGCCACCGATTCCTTACACTTCTTTCCCTGGTCCCTCTCCACGCAGCTGCTTTGACGTGCAGCAGGAGCAAGCAGCGAGCCGTGCACTGCAGCAGCTCCTCGCTCGTGCCTTCCTGCTTATCTGACCATATATACTGTTAATATTTCCTCTAAGGCACTCAGCTCCCATGATAACACTGCTTTATCAAAAAACAGCCTTTAAATATTTTGCTGGGGAAAGGAATATTTCCACAGTTTTATTGCAGTATATATGGCCCCTAACGGTTTGGTCCTGTGGGACCTGCTCTGCAATCAGCTCATGCAGTCCTACACAAGCACAGGCCGTCTGGCACCCCGCTTCACTGGGAGGTGTTGTCCCGTGTTACTCATTGCACACAACGGTGTAAGAAGACCAAGTCAGATCTACAGGCATGAAGACTCAGTTTGAACATGAGGTTTGTTCAGCCAAAGGGGTGGCTCAGCCTCTTTGCTCATGCCTGGCAGGGAGTCCTTGCTCTTAGGTGCTTGTAACAGCTTTTTTCCGTGTGGGATTGAGACCTCAGTGTGTGCACCAGACGCTTCCTCCTCCCATGTCCCGGTGCCCAGGTGTGCAGGCTGGAGAGACACTGGAACCATGAACTTGTGGAGGTCACCACCTCCACAGCCTGGACTTATCTTTGCTAGAGGCCTGGGCCAGACACTGACTTTCTGAGTTTAGTATAGAGGAAAGAAGAGGTAACATGAACTTTCTCCCTTGTTCAGCCCCAGCCGGGGGGAACATGCTTCCAGCCACATAACATGGGCATGGCCAAGTAGTTCCCTCCATTAGAGGGTATAATTAGGAAACTGAACATATTTTCCACCATTACTGGTCTTGGTTGGCCTGAGTAAAAATATCTCCCTTTAATAAAGATGCACAGGCTGTTTCCTTTATGTCATGCAGGCTGTGTGAAGATTGCTCCTCCTCAGTCTGGATGGAGATGTTGGGGGTTATAGGATTCTCTCACAGAACTGGCTGGAAAACTTTCATTGTCTGGTCAGAGCCTGCAGACACTGTCACATTCCTGAGTGCTCACAGACTGGATGGTTTGTATTGGCCTGGGATGAACAGACACTAATCTTGTCTCTGCTACGTGTCTCCTTGGAGAGTTACTCCACTCTCTGCTCTTTGCTGTCCCTCATCACGACCTGGCATAAAACGCTATGAAAAACTGTTTCTTATGGGAGTGGAACAGAAGCTGGTTTTGTGTTTTTCAATCAGCCTATTTTCTTACAGTAACATCATGGGGAGGACACAGTGTGACTTCCATTGAATGGATAGCTTGGCATTTTGATTTGGAGCGTGTGAAAGCATTTTGGAACTCACCAGTTAAAATGGTTTAGATAATAAGTAAATACATATAATAAATATTAAAAAGAATTGGAAAGTCCATGGAGACATGTTGCGCCTAAGGCCAAGCTGCCACTTGTAGTCCTCATGTGTCTATGCCATGGTTGTTTCTGGAATACTGCAGCTCCATGAGGATATTCTAGTACCAGTAAATGTATGTGCATGTGTATTTTATGTAAAGGACTGGATGGAGTCCCAGAGCTGTATTTTCCAGGGTCCTGTTTCTTAATGCCTGGGACCATGTTCAAGAGGTCAGAGGAACCTAGATCTCCTGATCAGAACATGGCCAGAAGAGTCCTGGAAGACTTGCTAGCCTTGGGGACTATTCAAGTTATGAGTGTTGTTTTTGGATAATGGCAAAGGTTTAATAAATGCTGCAGCTGTAGAAAGCACCCTCACTGGAGAGTATAACTCTCCACGTCAATATATGATTTACATTTCCAGCCTGCATGTATCCAGCCTGCATGACTCAGTCAATGGGGTGGGCAGATCCAGCGCTTACTTTGGCAGAATAGTTCCTCAAGTCTTGTTTAATTAGAACTCAGACCAGCTTCCTGGAGATTGTGGGAACCTCATTAGCAGCACAAATAGAAACTTGAAGAGGCCAACTCAGTGGGAAAAGATTGCTTGCTAAGAACTTTACCTCTTCAAAAGTCAGGTCTCTTAGGTACAGCAGAAGGATTTATGGCTGGAATACAAGGTTTCTAACAATCTCCCAAATGTTGGAGGGTTTTTTTTCAATGTGAATTAAAATATTCTGAAAATAGTAGATAAAATCTTTTTGGCTCAACAGTCTCCAGGTATTCTTAGGTGTCCTCTCTTGAATTGGTTTTAATTCTTGATGTCTATCTTGATCCTCTTCCACTGTTTGGAGATGCTGATTGCTGATTTGCTGTCCTCATCCTTGTCTCACTTGGCAATGTTACCTTATATTTTAATATATGTCGGTCTATAACAACTCCAGGTTTTTTTTTTTAATATTTAAGAGGTGATAACAGGAGTTTAGACACCTAGCTCACATATAGACACCTAAATTTAGTTCACCTAATCTCAGATGACATCCCACCTAGTGCATCTTGAGAAGGTTTTAGAGAGGTCTCCCTATGAAGGCTAAGTACTGTCCGTCTGTCTGCTTCAGGACTGGCATGGAAGAGAGCTATAAAATACAATTAGAGTGCTTGAATTGTTGCTCAGTAAATACATGTACTTGTGTGTGTTTGCGAGAACTGGATGGAGTCTCAGAGCTATGTTTTGCAGTTGTTCTGTTCTGTTTAATTTTGGAGCTATGCCAAAGAGGCTAAAGGGACCCAGATCTGTAGATCAGAACAAGGCCAGAAGAGTCTGATTGTTCCTTTCCTATCCCCATCCTAGCCTCCTGCTGGCAACATTGCCATATATTTCAGAGTAGAATATGTGTTGGTCTATTAAAAAAATCCGCATTTTTTTCTACCCTAAAGACATGATTATCCTCCTGCTTCTTTGGCCTCATCAGATATGGAGAGGGAAAAACAGGATGCCTGTTTCTACCTACCGATACAGCATTGTTTACAAAGTCCTGAGGATGAATGAGGATGGGGTGTTTTTTTGTTGTTAATTAAAGACATCCCACCCAATCAGGAAAGAACTCAAATCTCCAGTTAAAATAAAGGAAGATCAAATAAACATATTGTATGTTTTGAAAGACAATATTGTCGGGGGGGGATGGATCAGGGAGAAGAAGACCAAACAGTCTTTCCAGAGGCAAGACCTACGGCTAACCACCTTGAATAGGAAGGCTTCCCAGTGGAAAAAGGTAAGCACATCTTTTCACAGGCAATTCTTGCAAGACATGAAAAAGGCTTTCTGCTGCAATTTTCTCTTCTGGAATTATCCCAGGCTGAAAGACCTTTGGTCTCATGTTGATGAAAGACAAAGCACAGGGGCAAGATTTCTCAAATCCCTGTCATTATTGTGCTGGAGAAATAATCCTGGTTTGCCGAGTTGTTTTGATTCTTTCCTACTGCTGCCAATAAATGTAACTTATTGCAATGATTACAAAAAAGTTTCCCCAGACCAAATATCCACTACAAAGAAAGTGGTTTGCAAAAATAAAAAAGAGAGAGACTTGCTGCCTTGATTACAGCAAACCACTAAGTGCTTAGAGGAAAGATGGAGCACATTGTACTCCTTGGTGCTTCCCGCAGCCTCTGCTGCCTTCAGGTAGGAACAGATCCTGCCTTCTCTGCAAAAAGACCAAACAAACCACCTCTGTTTCCCTCTGCTTATGCCACTGGATTTTTCCCCCAAATCTACAGGGTGCCTTTTGGGGTCTGCACTAATGGCGATGCACCAATGCATGTCCCAGTCTGCCGATACAACTGGTGTCACTGGACCACGTTTGCTGCTTTGTAACTGCTGTGGTCTTGCTCTAGCTCCTGCTGGCTGGGATTTGCTTAAGCTTGATCGGCAAAAGGAAATTGCCGGGGCAGCTTCACCAGCTGGGTGTTTCTACATCTCGGTGGTGTCAATACCATGCCAGGGATGTGGTTATAAATATCCCTTACCCCGATGCCTCTGCATGTGGTCCCATTCCTGCAAGGGTGCATTTGCAGGTGACACACTTGTTCCCTACCCTGCCTTTCTCTTCATGGTAAGAGAGCATTGCTTCCTCCCAGCTCCTCCAAGTCCCTCCTTTGGTGTCTCCTATGGGCTTCAGCGCTCTACCCAGAAGGCA
>NW_009201014.1:109712-118726 GCF_000690835.1 Fulmarus glacialis | reverse complement strand
GAATGCCCCCCAAAACAGAACTTCTCCCCAAGTTTTAGCTACCCCTCTCCCGGGGCAGCATGTGCCTGGGGGACAAAACAGAGAGGAAAACCCAGGAAGATTTGAGAAAAGTAGATCTGCTGCTCTGCTGCTGTGCACGGGGGATGCTGTGGAGATGTGAGCTGTGCCAGGTCATGGGTTGATAGAGAGAAATGTTGCCCGTGGAGATGTCAGACTGGCTGAAAACTCACCCTGGGAGCTTGATCTTGGGGAGGCAAGGAGGAGCCAGGGGGCTATAGCTAGTTTTTCTAATGTTTTGAGGGGGAGCCCTGATGCTCACTGGCTAAGACTAGGACCTTTATTTATATTAATAAACATTAATAAACATTAATAAACATTCAGCATGGACTTGTGTGTTTGTGTACACACACCTCTATATTTAACTAGCCAGGCGTGTGCTCCAGAGCTGAGTTTTCACACTTCTTTTATTTGATTTTTATCACTATCTTGAGCATAGAAATTTCCGCACAATTAATTGAAGTGACATATGCTTGCCAGCAGCCAAGCCTTAATCCCATCCTTCCCTTTCACCATGTTTCTGATTATGCTGATGGCAAATCCTCCTTGTTTGACTCAGCTTTGCACTCAGAGTGGATGCAACAGGAGCCAAAACTTCTCTTAGAAGCACAGAAATATTTGCCGAATGTCCCGCGGGGTCTCAAGTTTTTGCAGTAATAAACAAGTACTTCGTTGGCTTCTGAGACTGATGTGAGTAGTTATCAGAAACTGCAAGCAGTAACCAGCTCCTAAATCACATGTCTGGTAATCCAGAGCCGTTGTTAGTGATAAGCATACTTTGGTAGCATCTCGTATTCCTGAATGTAGCCCTCATTTTGCTACATGCTTCAGACATTTGACAAAAGACAGTCTTGCCTGACACAGCTTGTGGGGGCATATGGCCAGGGACAATCCCCCTGCAATTCTCACACCCATTCTGAGCTACAAGTTGTGCAGGAGACCCAAATCCCAAGCAATGACACGATTAATAGAGGAAATCCAAATCCAGAACGCGCCCTGCATTGCTGCAGAGAGCACAGAAACGTGAATTTCAAATCTGGAATGGGACTGAATGCAAATGCTGTCAATGCCCGTGCATCGGGATGTACAGACAGGTGCAGCCCGCTGTGAGCATCCTTTGTGAGTCATGGCAGAAAGTGATTTATGCTAAGCACAAAACACTTTGCTGATCTTCCCAACCAAAGTCCCCAGAGCTCTAATCATTGCACTGATGGTGGAGGTGAAAAGACAGCAATTTTTACTGTGTGAGAAGCTTTGATTTCCTGTGAATCACTTCCTACTATAAATCAGCTATAGGCAGCTGCATCCACTTGCTCCTCAGGATAGAAAAATATACCCTGCTGCTAGACAGTAACATAGGCGCCAAAAACATCACGGGATCAAAGGGCACTGCGATTTATCCCGAGCAGAATCTAAACAAGCCTGTCAGCTTGCCTGAACCATTTGTTTATTTTAGCTGTGGACATCCATGTCCGTCCAGCGTCAGGGGATGGATTTATCATTAGCATCATTTGTCCCATGTCTGAGCTCGCTCTAAATGTCCCTTTCATTCAGCATCCCGACGGCTGGTACCAAATCCGCATAGGGAGCATTTTCGAGGGGCTCGGCACTGCAAGAGGAAACGCAGCTCTCCTCTGTGCTGGGGACCGTCTGATCCACTTCTTAGGGAGGGAAGTGTTAACGTTCCAGCTGCTCTTCCTTCTTTTCCTGACAAAGCCCAACCAAGAGCATTGTCCAAAAAAGTTATTGTCCAGAAACACCAATAGCTGAGGTTAGTCTCAGTGTGGGAAAAATATTTTGTTTCTTTTCTCCCCATCCAGGCTTCTCTGGAGGGAAGTGTTTTGCAGTCTGTCCTCCCGTTTCCTGGTCGAGAGATCTCGGTGCCTCCTCTGAATCCCTCCCCGAACTTCCCAGAACTGCGGAGATTTTCTCTGGAAGCGCAGGGCGACTGCCGTGCTTGTCTGGAGAAGGTCAAACATCCTTCTGGGTTCCCAGGAGCAGACCTGCCAAGTCAAGTGATGTTTTGGGTTTCTTTCCCCCCCTGCTATGTAAACTCTGCAGAGGGCATGGGAGGTTTGGCCTTTTTCTCCGGGAGATTCAAGTGACAGTTGTTTTTTCTGATGCTATCTCTTTGGCACTCAGAGCAAGGATGTTTCAAAGGACAGAGGAATGGGGTTGGGCTATGAGAAAAAAATAGGTTTCACATCACAGTGTCTCCTTGTTTCTCCCAGCCACCTCTCTTGCACAGTGTTGCTCTGTAAGAAGAAAACAGCCTGGAACTTCTGCGTATGGATAATACAGCAACCAGCAAATTAGGCAACCCTAATTACACCAACCCTTCTTTCTTGCGGGGTGGTGGTATATGCAGAGTAGAGCAAAATGAGTGTTTGTCAAAACCTGAGGCTAGTTGGCATTCAGTGCTGCTGTGTGGGTCCAGGTATTCACAGAGCCCAGCTCTGTGATTGCAGGCAGCGTTTCAAAGCCGTCTGGTATCTGGGGTCTTCTGAAAATACCACCAAAGGTGCCTACGTTAATTGACCTCTGTATGAATGGGAAGCCTGTTTAAAAATCCCTGTGGCAGTCTCACAGAAAAACATCCCTCCGCTTTGAAGCAGGAGGGCTGAAAGGACACTCTCTCTCGCACGTCCAACAGAGCGTGCCTGTGCGCACGGAGGGGCGCGGCAGGAGAGCTGCGGCTGCGCGGGCGCAGGCGGCTGCTTGGCCATGGTCACACCGGCCCACCGGCTCCTAACACCCGGGCTGAGTGTGACTACGTGGTGTCCCAGGTCTTTCTGTGCTACTGTGTGTACATGTCATCTGCATCTGTCATGGACATCTGTCATGGATGGGTGGATGGGGAAATGGACATTCATCGTGGATGGATGGAAAGGAGGACATCCTCCGTACATGGAAGGATGGTCATCCACCGTGGAGGGGAGGATACTCACAGGAGCTGATTCCAAAGGCTCCATTGACCATACAAAACAAACCATCACCTGCCTCCTACCTTGCTAGAGAGACCCAATTTCTGTTGGAGTTAGAGGCTGTGAGGCACCTATTGCCTTTAAAATTTTAGAATAGCTAGCAGCAAGGATGTACCTGGATCTCAGGAGATCTACCACATAGGTGGACGATATGTACCCCAAGCATTTCTCATCCAGCCCTCCTTCACTTCTTTTCTTGCAGGAAAGATCTGAGGCTGTGAGAGAAGGAGAGTTGATGAATGGCAGTGGCAAGGGGAGATAGAAGGAAGAAATGAATGGCATGGGAATCTCTTCTGGACATGTTTTTAAAGCCGTAACTGCGATGCCTTAATCCATCTGGTCTGTGACATTCAAAGCATCTTTTTTAGTTTGAGAAAGCAATGTGGGACTAGACAAGAGATAGTTAAGATAATAACAGTGACCTACGTTCCTTGGCAAACCAGGCCTGTTCACACAGCATGCATTTGAACACCTCGTTCCAGATCCAGAGAGAAGCAGAGGTCACTCATGCTAAATGGGTCATCACTTCCCGGAGACACTATGGTCATGCTCCAGGACATGAGGATGGTGACAGGGATTGCCCTGCAGCACAGAAGGGCTGGACCAGGCTGTGAACTGGAAAGCACAGCTCCTTTTCCACTGCCCTGCAGAGCCAGCTTGGACCATTGGTCCCTGGAGAAAGGAGGCACAGAAGTGACTTGAGGACTGGAGAAGATGCTTTGCACCATGAGGCTTAGAGAGCTCTATCTGTTTTCTTCACAGAAAGGAGATGGTGAGGTGACCTTATTATCCCTGCAGCATCTCCCTGGAGAGAAATCTCTGGGTACCTTGCAGGAAGGACAGAGCAAGGACCTGTGGCTGACGGCAGACAGACACAAGCCAGAATTAAGTGCACATTTATCACGGTAGAGTGATTAGCCACTGGAACAACCAAAGAAGGAAATGGTCGATTCTTCTTCTTTTGAAGCCTGTTTTCCTGGCAAACACAAGGGATTGGGCTCACGGTGAGAGCAGGAGGAAATGTAAGAATCAGATACTGCCCCGTGATCCAATGGTATCCTGGCCTTAGGCTCTTGGAATGGGTGATGTGAATAGGATTTCATCACCTTCATATGCTTGGATGAACAGTGTCTATGCTTTTAACTTGATGTGCTCAAAATCTTAAATAATAATGATGCGGTAATAGTGTCACATTGCCATCTCTTCATGTAATACTCATTGTTAAGCCAGCTCTTTGAAAATTCAGCAAACACATCTATTTCTAATAGGTGTGCGATGTATAACATTTGCAAATGTTCTCACAGCTGGGCCATCAAAGAAAGCTCCCTGTAGTGCTAACAGAATATTTTATCAATAGCTTCTATCTGAGCTTCTGGTGTTGGTGTGAAATAGCCATTATGGCCAACGGTAAACAATTTCCAGTTCCTAAAGCACAGACTTGGCAAAGCGGGGCTGGGCTTGCTTTTGACCTGCTCTGATCGCATCCACTGCAGGCTGCAAGGGTGCATAACGCATAAGGGAAAAGGCCTCTCTGCATCTGAGCACGGGCAACGTTTGGAGAAACAGAGGTGTAGAAATTCAGTCTCATGCTGTTGAGGCAGAACAATAACATTAAATATCCCTACTGTGTGGTGGGCTCAGAGTCAGTAATCTAATACAAATAAAACCCTGTGTGCTGATGCAGT
This sequence comes from Fulmarus glacialis, assembly GCF_000690835.1. Classification (NCBI taxonomy): domain Eukaryota; kingdom Metazoa; phylum Chordata; class Aves; order Procellariiformes; family Procellariidae; genus Fulmarus; species Fulmarus glacialis. The sequence goes on along the minus strand of NW_009201014.1, from coordinate 114,000 downwards.
GCACCAGTATTTTTCAGGGAGATGGTATTGAAGAGTGGTTATACTAAACAGCACTTTGCTGATCCCCACCTGAAATCCTGGGAGCTCTAGTCTTTGCACTGAGCACAACAGAGAAGAAAACAGCAACGCTGGGACCCTACTGGGAGGTGGAATCACTTGTTCCTACTCTCCATGAGACATGGATGCACACTAGGGCTCAGAGAAGATCCCCTCTCCCCTTAAGGACCCGTTCTGCTCTGCAGGTTGCATGGTGGGCTCTTCGGTGGTGGCGGGCGATGAAGAGGCAATGACTGTGTTGGACTCACTGGTCTGCAGAAGTGCCATGGAGCCCTGGAGCCACCACCTCACCTGGGGCCAGTCCCTGTGAGAACAACCATGGTCTCTAATTGCCATCCACAAATGGTATCTAAGAAGGGGAGCAGAGCCCTTGGCTTGTTCGCAAGGAGGACGGTTCTTAATTTTTGACTGAGGCTGTATTTTGACTGCCATACTGCAATCCCCATTACTGCCTCTGCCTCTGCTTGCCCTTCAGGGTAGCAGGATCTGCTCTGTTTGACAGCCAAACCCCTTGCGCTGAGGCACTAGGATCAGAGTCAGTGAGCCATACCGCAGGAATTAGGATACTTGCACATCTGGGCACCGCATTTTCTTTCATCTGCAATGCTGATATATGTGGTTCCCTGCACACTGGATCCTGCTGTCAAGGTGTTTGTATGGCAGAGTGGCGGAAGCTTCGCAGTGAAGAGTGTGTGAACTGGGATGTGTGTGCTTATAACATGGCATAATGCCAGGAGGCAGCACTTGAGGGGCCCTGAGTGGTCATCGGGGCTGAAAAAGGACAGCAATTATCATTCTGTAGAAACCTGCCACAGTTTTGTCAAGGTGAGGACCTTTGAAGGAACCCTACCCCCATCACTTGCTGGTCTCCTAAGCTATCTGTTTCAGATCCCTCAGAAGGGGTTCACAGATTCCCCTCCGCCCCCAAATCTCAAAACTTTTTTCTCCAAAACCTACTTCTTCCTCTTGCCTGTGTCTCCAGCACTTGATAAGTAATGTGCTCCTGAGGCACCACTTAAACCTGTGTAACTGGGGTTCTCCTCTCCTTAACTTTGTCCTAGAGAACATGATTTTAAAAATAGGAGAAAAATCCATTAAAAAAAAAAACTGGAAAAAGGCTAACAAAGAGGCAGAACAAACTTTTATGAAATTTTAATGGAGTTTATGCACATTGACCATTTCCATTTTTTTTTTTTTGCAGATGGACTCCCAGGTCTTAGCTCTCTGTTTGTGTATATTTAGAACATAAAAACAAACCAAGCCCAATTCCTACATGGGGAGACTGGTATGAGCAGGGACCTCTCCCCCGTTTCTGGGAAAAGGAATGAGGTCCCGTGGGGTAGGCGTGGGGCTGTAATTAGCTCTCCAGCTGCTGGCAGGATGTACTTGATGGTTCATCAAGCAATGGGAGGCTGACCCCTCTCCCTACAATAAAATGTTAAATATTTTTCAATGTGCAATAATTTGCGCTTGCTCTGATTCTGACTCTGATAAGTCTTGTGCGTGGTGGTTCAGCTGTTTTAGGTAGGAGGGTCTATTCTGCCTCCTCTGTAGGTGGCCACAGGGTAGGGAAAACAAATGCCAAATGTGCCATCACTGGGAAGAGGAACAGTTGATACACCTTGATAATTTTTTTCTGCATCAGGTTCTTTTAATCAACATTCATTGCTCCACATCCATAAAAATTATTGCTGAATCCACTGATGAATCCAAATTTTCCTTTGTAATAGCAACCAAGAGCATGGATGTTTGGAGGGCCATGACAGTGCTGTCGGAAAAAACTTGAGAAAGTAAATCCCACCAGTCATGCCGATGGTGCTAGGATAACACAGAACATTTTTCAAAATGCTTGTGGTATTCAGAGTCTGAATGCACCTTTATGTACTGTGGGCTTGTTCATTAATTGTGTCCCTGCAGTGATCACAAGGGTGAGGTGTATTGTGTGCTATTTATATACAATTTTTCTCATGCTGAAGAGGCCCCGTCACGGGCTGCTCCAAATGAAAGGATATTTGTGTGCCAGAAAGCAGCCCCATCGTAGCCCAAGACAAGAGCCCTCAGATGATGACAAACAGAGTGAGGAGTGCAATGAAATAATGAGAAAGTATTGAACGGCCAGAGGTCTTAGCACATGACTAGCCTTATTCATGCCTTTTTGTAGGCATCTTCGTAAGGGACAGTCTCAGAAGGGAGCTGCTGCTGCTCACAGCATAATTCTGGGGAGCGCAAGGAGTGACTACGAAGTTGGGAAAAAACCAGAGAGACATCTGAGTCATGAGGCCAAGGGAGGAAAGACTTGACAATGAAGAGCACAGCTGACTGGGAGGACACAGCTGGAAAACTGGTCCTGAGAATTGACAAGGCAGAGAACCATCCCTGGAGATGGAGACTGCAGGGTGGGAGCTGGACTGGAGCGAATCTAGGGTGGAAATTGGAGGACAGGGACTCTGGCAGTGATTGTAGCTGGAGACCAGGTGAGGGATGAAAGAGAGATGACAGCTGAACAGGCAAGAAGAAATGCAGGATGGAGCACAAAGGGAAGGAAATGAAGAACCTGGCACCCACACCTTGGTGAGGTCTAAGACAGAAGAAATGGGTGCAGAAGTAGTGTCAGAGCTCTAGGATCCAGACTGGGAGAAAACAAGATAGGAAGAAATCTTAACCAGTTGCACAGGATTTGATGCATCTGACCTTCTCTGATCTTGAAGCCACACAGTCCCAAGCACTTAAACAGGAGGATGCTTGGAAAACTAGGTGCTGCAGGTGTGCGTCGGGGCTTCCATAGGTCATCGCTAGCCCATAGAAACATGATGAGCTAGAAGGTCCCATCTGGCCCTTTTGCTGCTGATCGATAGACTGGGTGCGAAAGAGGATGGCATGTTTTTCAGGTGCCAGGAGAGAGGTGATGTTGTGACTGGCTCTAGCTGCCCCCATAAACTTGCCACAGAGAAATCGGCCAAAGCCCTGCTCTGGCTTTTACGGCTGCCACCTGTATCAGCATGAGAGGTGACAGAAAAGTGTCCCAGACAGTCCCTCCACCGCACAAGGGACTGCAGAGCGGCAAGTGTTTGGTCCCATCAGCGGGACCTACCACGAGGAGTCCCCTGGCCAAAAGCACTCGGGCTAATGCTGCACAGATCCTGCATCTGTGTGTCTGTGTGTGTCCCCGTGTCAGCGTGCAAATATTTTTGGCACGAGCAATCTTTCGCTTCCCCGCTGTCCTCTCCCCTACGTGCTCCAGTCTCCCACCCAGCACAGAAGTGAGGAAGAGGAGCCGACACTGAGTCAGAACTGGGAAGGGAAGAGGAAACCTGGAGGTCGAGCCGTTGGCCTCGGAGCCGCAGGGAGGATTCACACAGTTCAGCCGATCTGTGCATCCATCCTCCCCCTTCCCTTTTCCAAGCCCTGAATGCTGCAGTGGCGGGGGCTGGAGTGCAAACCCGGAGCCACGTGTGTCACCCGTGTCCCCGTGCCCCTCTGGGCCATCTGTGGTCCGTGCCTCGTGCCAGCAGCTTGAGCATGCCACGGAGGGGATGGAGCCCGGGCTGCGGAGGGCATGCATAAGGCAGAGCCGTGCCTTGCCTTCTCCCTGCTCGCCGCCTCCGTCCCCCACGTGCCGCGGCGTTGCTGCTGAATGCTGATGAGGCAATGACTGGCCCCTCTCCAATCTGCCACATTTTGGGGGAGGGTTTGCTGAGGAGGGACACGGTGATGGGGAGAGGAGGATCATTTCTTTCTGGTCTGCAGGATTGATGGGCATTTTTGTTCTTCTGAGAAGTCCAGGCCTGACCTGCCCCTGTCTCTTTTGTCACGAGATGAGTTCCTTTTCCCCCGTGTCTGTTGTCCTTTGCTCCCGCCCTGTCCATCTGGGGGTGGGGGATGAGGGGGGATTTATCTCACCAAAATCAAAGAAAAATAAATTCTAGGGGGAAAAAAACCCCTAAGAAAATCAAAACACAGAACTTCCTTTCTTTTTCTGGATCCTCCACAAATTTTCCTTCTTCCCAGCTAATACAAAGAAAACACCCTCTATGCTTTCTCTTGGCGAGCAAAGCAATATGCCCCAATTGAACAGACAAGCACTCGATGGCTGTGCAGCTTGGTGGGTCCGTGGGGTTATTTCTCCGAGGCCAGCTTCTGAGACGCTCGGACAGTCTCGCCTCGGCCCCTGCTCTGAACATTTTCTGTCGCACCCACGAACTTGGCTGCGGTCGATCCTGCTGGCTCGCTC
>NW_009201014.1:109049-109621 GCF_000690835.1 Fulmarus glacialis | reverse complement strand
CAGCCGCTGGTTCCGCTGTGAGCACTGTGCCCCTGTATGTGGTCCCAGGCCACCAGCCATGTGCTGACCTGGTGGGACTTGCAATAGGGAATGAAGGGCGTTAGGTCATGAAGGGGCTCTGGGGCAGGCTGTGCTGATACGAGCACGGGGCAATACCCAGAGACGCACCCTCCCTGCTCTTCCCGTTGCTTGCATGAGTCCTTTCAGCATTGCCCTGCTCTTTCTCCCTGTTCTCGCATCACCCCGGAGTCAGGCTTCCAATGCAGAAATGCATGCAGGCTTTTGTCTGGTATCTTAAAGCCTGATCCAGCTGGCAATGAGATTTATTGAACAAATAGTGGAATGGAAACTGTGAAAGATGAGCTCCCCTCAAAAATTTTTCCCAGCCCAACCAGAAAACCCAGCTCTTGAACCCCTTTCAACTTCCAGAAACCCCTTTGTAGCAGGAGGGGCAACAGCTATTCCGCTCCCTGGTTACCCAGAGAATACAGCAAACTGTGACTCCTAAAAATGCAGGTTCAGTAACCTTACAGGCGGGTCTGCCTGAGCGGCTGTGACCTTGCTCTGTCTCC